>NW_024868099.1:101615-101681 GCF_013358625.1 Macadamia integrifolia
AGGGGGAATGAGAGGGGAGAGAGAAGACTACTGAAGGAGCCTACTTACTTGAATCAATGCTTGAAC
>NW_024868099.1:101701-114571 GCF_013358625.1 Macadamia integrifolia
TTTTTTTTTTTATTTATTTCTCTTTTTTTTCTCCCTCCAAGGGATGATTTTCTTTTTGTTTTGTGTGATTTGGACAATCTTTTGGTGATGATATGGAGGAAAGAGAAGATTTGGATAAGATTTATTTCTTTTTTTTTTTTCTTTCCTTTTTTTTCTTCTCTTCTTGCGCAGGAACCCCTTCCACAATTTTCCTTGCTTCTAATTTTATGTGGAAATTCTCTCCATGCCCTTTGTGCTTTAAGTGAGTGAAAAGTAAGAGATCTTCAACAAAATTCTCCAAAAAAAGACAACCATGAGATTCGAACTTAAGATCTCCTGGTGAGGAAGGAAATTTTGCACACTATAGCTCACCAACTACACTAGGTAGTTGTTGGAGAGATATGACGTCTGATAATGCTTAAAGCCTTTAAAATGCAAAACCTGTAAAAAGAGAGTAAAATTTAAGGTAGCTCCATTCTAAATATATAAAATGCATGTTTTATTACCCTAGATTTCACACATAAATGTGCTCATCAGATGGCCTGTTGGTTGCTTTTACTGTTGAAGTTTAACATCACCTAGTTACTCAAAAATCTATCAAAGGGCAAGCCATAGCCGATTATTTGGCTGTTCATCCCACAGAAGATGGAAGATCCTTGGACGATGCCTTTCCTGATGAAGGAATTTCCGTAATAGATGAAGAAGACACAGTTAATGAACGACAGTTATTCTTTGATGGAACAACCAATCAAAAGGGATGTGGTGCGGGAATATTGTTTGTCACTCCTAATGGCCTTTATTTGCTTTCATCACTTTGCCTCAATTTTCCCTACGCCAACAACATTGCTGAGTATGAAGCTTGTACTTGGGGACTAGAAATGGCCCTGACCATTGAGGTTAAAAGGATCAAGGTGTATGGAGATTCATCCATTGTCATTTGTCAGATGCAAGGAAAGTGAAAAACTAGAGATGAAAAGATGAAGCCATATCAAGAACATCTGGAAGAGGTGGTTAAACACTTTGAGAAGATCTCGTTCAAATACTTCTACAGAGATAACAACAGGTTTGCTGATGCCCTTGTAACTTTGGCTTTTATGGTAGAATGCAACCCTATGGCTAGGGTTCGACCATTCTTGGTAGAACAAGAAGTAGACCCATTTATCAGAATTCAATGAACTCTCTCACTGTGGATGGTCAGTCTTGGTTCTCTCACATAGTCGATTTCATCAGGGAAGGAAGTACCTAGTTGAAGCAACTGACAAAGAAAAGAAGTTTCTGAGAAGATATGCCACCCAGTTTATTCTTCAAGAGGATTTGTTTTACAAGAGATCTTATGATGGAATACAGTTGTTGTGTGTGGATGAAGAACAAGCTACAACCATCATGGAGAAAATTCATCAAGGTCTTTATGGACCCCACATGAATGCCAAGATGTTATCTAAGAAGATCCTCAGGCTGGGATATTACTAGAACACAATGGAAGCAGATTGCGTGGACATTGTCAGAAAATTTCACAAGTGTCAGATATTTGCTAACATTGTACATATCCTGCCAATCGAGTTGCATTCGCTCAATTCACCTTGGCCATTCTCCACTTAGGGCATCGATATCATTGAAAAGGTCAACCCCAAGACATCCAACGGTCATGAGTTCATCTTAGTAGCCATTGATTATTTTACCAAGTGGGTAGAAGCTCAATCCTATGTGGTCCTCACGTCTGCTAAGGTAGCCAAATTCATCCAAGAAAATATCATTTCCCGATATGGAGTATCTCAAGAATCGATATCAAATTAGGGATCCCATTTCTGGGGCAAGACCGACAAAATATGTACAAAATTCAGTATCAGAAGACATTGCTCTACCACTTACATGTCGCAGATCAATTGGGCAATAGAAGCAGCCAATAAGAACATCAAAGTCATCCTACAGAAAATGGTAGAAACATACAAGGATTGGGCTAATAAGTTACCCCTTGCCTTATGGGCATATTGGACTTCTATGCGATCCTCAATGGGGGCAACCCCTTTCTCTTTGGTCTATGAGGTTTAGGAGGTTCTACCCGTGAAAATCTTAGTACCATCCCTAAGGGTGCTCCTTGATAGTCAGCTACCTGAAGGAGAGTGGGTGAAGGCTAGACATGATGAGCTCAACTTTCTCGACGAAAGACGTATAAAAGCCATAGATAATTTGAAGAAATATCAAATGAGAATGGCCCGGGCCTTTAAAAAGATTGTGAAGCCCCGTTACATAGAAGAAGGAAAACTTGTTCTTCAGGAACAAACAGTCCCAATTTATGACCCAAGAGAAAAGTTCAGGCCCAACTGTAGTTGCCCATTCACTATCAAAGAGATTCTACTAGGCAAAGCTATGAAACTCATAGACCACAAAGGTGGAGAAATACTCGGACTGGTTAATATGGATCAACTCAAGAAATATTATGTTTGAAAGGGTGAATAACCTGAACTACATCAGACCTGATCCCTTTCGAGGGATACGTAGGTAACTTGACATGTACAAGTGCGGTCTCAACCATCTAAAGGTAATAAATTGGTTCATTGATTAATAATCAAAGTATCTTAAAAGATTGATGATCACAATAATGTGTGAAATCTTAGGGATATAAGTGTACATTTTGCCCCACTTTGGATAGTACTACTTTTATTTTTCTTATTTTTTTTCAGTTTCCAAGTCTACAAGAGAAAGTGCTTAAAGTGAATCAAGAACCAATCCAAAGGTGGGACCCACTCATTGGTACCACATTCTCTCTCCTACAAAATCCTGAAGATTATTCTCTCTCCTTTCCACCTCACAAGATCTTAAAGATGATATGCAGAGATTCCTTTCTGATTTAATCAAGATTGTAAGATATTGGTTAATATTGCAAGGAAGGAATAGAATTTTTTAATTTTGGAAACGGATTCTCTCTTTCCTCACACAATATCTCAGAGAATGAGGATTTTTACCAAGATTTTATTTTATTTTATTTTCTTTCTTTTCTTAAAGAATGTTTGTAGAAGGAAGGAGGTAAGAAAAAAACCCTATAAAAGCCCCTTCCTCCCCCCTCCTATTTATTATTCTCCTTAGTTTACTTTGTAGTTTATGCTTAGTTTTCTTCTTTCTCTCCCTCTCTCACTCTCTTTAGTTTTAGTTTTTCTTTATTTTTGCTTTAATCACTTTTATAATAGTTTTTTATGTCAATTAATGTAAGTACTCTTTTATTCTTATTCAGCCTTTTATGTTTATGATCTATGCAATTGAGTTGTAATTTTTAAAGTTATAGTTCTAGGCTTAGATCTAGGTGACAAGATCACGAGCCGTGGAGCATCTTTTCAAATCACCCAAGCTTTCAAGTTCAAGTATTGAAGTTCAAGTAAGTAGGCTCCCTCAGTAGTCTTCTCTCCCCCCTCTCATTCCTTCTTCTGACTACCCTTTCTTTCTTAATTTAGGATTTTAATTTCAGTCGTTACATTATTGCTATCTCTTTTCCCCAAGGTTCATGGCTAGTGTATGTGTTGGCTTTGCCCCTCCTAGCCATAGAACCATCAATTTATTGCTTTTATTTTAATTGTCTCCCTTTTCCCTAAAGCCAAGTAGAGTAACCCTTGTAAGAGTGACTCTCTAGTCAAGTAGGGAAGCTCATATTATGATGCATCCCTCGGGCTAAGTAGAGAAACCTACTTGTGAGTCTCTCTCTAGCTTTCTCCCCTTTCTTTTACTTTATTTTTATTTCAGTATTTTTTCCTTTATTTTTTTTAATTGCGTGGGTTGTTTATTTTCACTTATTTATTTATTTAATTTTAATTACGTGGCTTGTGTCTTTAAATTCTTAGATGACGAATGGTTAGGGCTTTATTTTAGATACATATGTTTAGGATGGTAGTTAGAATTAGATCACAACCATTAATATGTTCACTTTTGCATTATTAAAAGAAAAAAAAATAAAGTGGCTACCCTCCCTGTGTTTGACCCGTAGCTACGCGGATCCGTATTCTTGCGGTTACATTTTAAATCTCAAAAAAAATTTTGGCGCCGTTACCGGGGAGACAGTTCCATGTTATTTTTCACTTTCTTTTGGTAAATCAGAGTGCTTTATTTGCTTTGTTTTGTTTTTTTTTTTTTCTTTTATTGAATTCCTGAGAAGATCAACTTGCAATAATAGTTGTATCAGTGGAGGTCGCCATGCCTCACAGTATGATAAAGACAGGTTTCGCCCTATAGCAGTACCTCAGGAATTGACCTGAGCAACCCCGGGTCCCTGCCGGTAAGCTCCCAAAAATCCAAAAAAATCAAATAAGAAAAAAAAGGAGTTTTTCTTTCCATTCTTTTGGCTTTTCTTACTCTAGTTGTGGGTAGTTTTATGTTGCATGAGTGTGTGGTCCCGTGATTCTACCAATCGTTTAGTAAGAGTACCTATTTTTAGAATGGCAGAACAACCTAAGCCTACTTTAAATGATAGATTCTATCCAGCCAAGGCAGCCCAACCTTCTTGTATTAGATTACTAGCTGCCACAGGGAACAATTATGAGCTTAAAACTCAATTCATCACTATGTTACCCCACTTCCATGGGCTATCTTCCGAAGATGCTTATTTGTTCCTGAGAGAATTTGAGGAGGTTTGTGTCTTCATTAAGATACAACAGCTCAGTGATGATGCTGTTAAACTTAGATGCATTACTTTTTTGCTCAAGGATGGAGCAAAAAGATGGTTATATGGGTTGCCAACTAATTTCATTACCACATGGGATCAGTTTACGGTAGTGTTCTTAAGAAAAAAATTTTCCTTGTATAAAACAAATAAACTTAAGAGCAAGATTATGGAGTTCCGACAAAAACCTCAAGAGTCATTTTCTAGACTCATGGAAAGGTTCCAAGACCTTCTCCAAGAGTGTCCCCATCACGGGATTGACAAATGGCATCTTTGCCAAATAATTTATGAAGGAGATAGACTACCATACCAAGCAGATGTTAAAGTCTATGTGTCCTACAGACTTCACAGCTTATGCGGACGAAAATGAAGCTTGGAACTTTTTGGTTGACCTAGCTAAAAAGACAAGAGAATGGGAGTCTACTCAGGAAAGTGAGAGAACTATAGGAGGTAAAGGGTACTATATCGATGGGATAGTAGCCAAGGAGGCCCATTTAGATAGCCTCATTAAAAGAATAGAAGCCCTTCTCCCTAAAGCACATGCCCCAGTCCACCAAGTCCAAAATCAGGTCTCTATGTGCAATTGGTGTCACTCCCCTGGACATGTAATGGAAGAATGCCCCAACAGTTCTGGGGGCAATGAAAGTGTTAATGCTCTTTACCTGAACAACCCGTTTAGCAACACTTACAATCCAGGGTGGAGAAATCACCCTAATTTTTCATGGAGCCAAGGGAATCAAGGAGGTCCATCGAACTTTCACAACCAAGGGAAGCCTAGTCCCCAGAGGCCCAATTTTACACCACTACCTAATTTTTTCCCTCGGCCTAATCTAGGTCTTCAGTCAAATTTTGCTAGGCCCCCTCTCCAAGCACCTTCTCAACAACCCCCGGGGTTTACATCCACTGGAGAGGCGGTAAGAATTAGTGAGCTAGAGAAAAGCATGGCCCTTCTCATGACAAACCACAATAATGTGGAGAGGCAACTCACCCAACTTATCACAATCATGCATGAGAAGGAGAAAGGAAAATTGCCTAGTCAGCCAGAGCCGAATCCTAGACATCAAGCGCTGACTCCACAAGGGCTACCTGCTCCTCAGCTCAATATTGTACAGAGTCCACAACATCAAGGGCCCTCCAACCAGTGTAATGCGGCATATGCCCTACGGAATGGCCAAGAGTATCTACGGAATGGTACCACTCATTCTTCACCATCTAATCTTTCTATTGACACTTCGACTATCGAGGCTACTACTGTGCCTCCTATTCCAGGTTCTTCAGATGGACCTGAAGAGATTAAGGATGATTTGGTGGAAGCCATAAAAAATGATTCTATTAGTGAGAGAACTTCTGACAGTGTTTATGTTCCTCTTGTCCCCTATCCTAATCGTTTGATGAATAAGAAGAAGACAGCTTCAATGGAAAAAATTTAGAAGTCTTCAAGAAGGTAGAGGTAAACATCCCTCTTTTGGATGTCATAACTCAAATCCCAGCCTATGCCAAAGTTCTCAAAGACTTATGCACTCACAAGCGTACCACAAGTGTGCCCAAAAATGTGTTTTTGGCAACTAATATCAGTTAAATGATCACACAACCTATAGCAGCTAAGTATAAGGATCCCAGGTGTCCCACCATCTCTTGTGTCATTGGCAACACTCGTATTGATCATGCCTTACTTGACCTTGGTGCAAGTGTGAACCTTTTACCTTATCATGTTTATCAACAACTTAGATTAGGAGATTTGAAAGCTATAGGGACAACTCTCTAGTTGGCCGACCGTTCTGTCAAGATTCCAAAAGGGATGGTCGAAGATGTCCTACTTAAGGTAGGAGAATTTATTTTTCCAGTCGATTTTATTGTTTTGGACACCAAACCCTTCACCACTAGGGATAAGATCCCTATCATTCTTGGAAGACCATTTTTGGCTACCAGCAATGCATTAATCAATTGTCGGAATGGTCTACTAAGGATATCTTTTGGCAATCACACTATGGAATTCAACATGTATAGGTTGGGCAAGCAACCCATAATTTCTTCTGATGATATTGACGAAGAGGTCAATATGCTTGAGAATTTTTCTAATGATATTGTTAAAACTTTTGACATTAACTTTGATTCAGAATTCCAAGAGTGTATAGAAGAATTAGAGGATGATACTAAAAATTTCTTCTCTGATGTTTGGAGCCTTCATACACCCATGGAGCCCATTGGTCCTCTATCAAATTCTCTTCCTAAACCCTCAATTGTTGAGCCCTCTAAGCTTGATTTGAAAGAGTTGCCCTCTAACTTAAGGTATGCCTTCTTAGGAGAAGATCAAACTCTACTAGTTATTATCGCCTCAGATTTAACTTCAAGTCAAGAGGAAGAGTTTATCAAAGTTTTAAAAGAAAACAAGGAAGCCTTAGGTTGGACCATGGCAGACATTATAGGAATTTGCCCCTCAATCGTTCAACATCATATTCACCTCATAGAGGATTCAAAACCTTCTAGAGAACCACAAAGAAGGGATAATCCTATGATGCAAGAAGCTATCAAGAAAGAGATCCTAAAGTGCTTGGATCATGGTATCATCTACCCTATTTCTGATAGAGAATGGGTAAGTCCAGTGCACGTGATGCCAAAGAAGTAAGGGGTCACAGTAGTCCAAAATATTGAAAATGAGTTGATCCCTACCTGTCACACCCCGTTCACATAGAACCGAACCGGTGACCGGGTTAACTCCGATTAACCCAAACCTACCAGGATCATCTGAGATAAATGTTCAAAACTTCAGCGGAAGACTTAATTTACCTGTAAATACCCCCAATATACTTGATACGCAAATTGTAGTATATAGATAAATACATGTGGACCCGCAGGCATGATATTTGCATAAAAAGAATAACAATTCACGTATCAAGTACATAAAAAGGGGTCACCAAAAGAATCAAAAAGTAAAACCCTGTACGGCGTCAATACTGCGATCCTATAGCACAGTCCTCACACGTGCAATCCGTACCATGCTCATACTCCTCGGGGACCCACCAATCCTCATCGGGGAACTCAACTATGGGACCTGACCCTTGATCTTCAGGCAGGTGACCTGTAAAATCATCTAAAAGAGGTGTACACGTGGGATGAGCTCACTGGCTCAGTAAGTGAAAAGAAGGACCACACAACAATCACATCCATATGCACTATATGCTATGCAATTCATTTTAAATCTCATCCACCTAAACAACATTACTAAGTCTTGGGTTTGGTGCTACTACAACCACAATACGCGTAAGCTTCGGGTACGAGCGGTGAACTCCATCCCGCGATACGCCCATAGGGCTGTCGAAGAAGGCCCATCGTGAGTACTCAGAAAAGTAAAGCATGTCGACTACCGGCTCTCAACATAAAAGTAAAGGTGCTGACTCTAGCAATTTAAAAGCAGTACGATTGGCTCTCTTGAATATACCACTGAGGTTACCGACTGTCCTAATGACCAGCCGGGCGTATGTCTAACCGCCACAGTGACCCGACACCTACGACCACTACTTCCCCCCAAGTGATAACCCAACACCTCAACCCCTATTGGGAAGGGTCCTAGCACGGGAAGATGATAATCCTAAACCACATGCTCCTATATGACATAGTACGATTGCATAGTGCCACCACATCCCATTCCACGGGCCACCAATGCACTCGTTTCCAAGCCGACTACGGCATCTAGTCTAATAATGCATCATGCACAATGATTCCATCATTCATCACATAAGCACATCGATCATTTAGCATTGAGAAAGTAAACACAACACACATGTCATAATCATGTGAGGATGACTAGGCTACACATAATTTGCATGATGACATGGCTAGTCTAGATATATTGAATGATGCCAAACAAGCCTTAAAGTAAAAGCAAATATCCTCTCCCCACTTACTTGTCGTGTACAAAGACTCACGCCCGGTACAGGTGAGATCTGACATGAGAAACGTAAATTTTGGTGAACCTATCATAAGTGAATGGGGTTAGCATTTCACCACTTTGGGGTCAAAACTAACAATATTTGATGACAAAATCATGTTTAGAATTATAAAAGAAGGTTGCACGTCCGTTTTGGGTCCATTTGGACACAAAAATCACGTTGGGGGCCTCTCGGGTGGGTCGGACAGCCCACCTGTCATGGTCCACCGGTCCTCTCAGGCGGGTAGGTTGGCCTATCGATCGGCCTGTCGATCATGACCGATGGGTAGGTTGGCCCACCGATCGGCCCATCGGTGGAAACTGAGGGCCTACCCTCTCAGGCGGGCACCCTCAGGTGGGCCGTTCGGCCCACCGGTCTCAGCCCACCTGTGAGGGCGGAAAAATGTCTTTTTCCTTGAAACTTTTCCCAACCTTTGGGGAATCAAATGGGGCTTTTCCAATCCCATTTTTCACACATTCAATGTCTTATAAGATGATTCTAACCTAGATCTAAGTTAGATTTAAGGATTGAGAAGCCATCTTACCTTCTTTGCTCAAGAACTCTATCAAAACCCCAAAAATCACTTTTTAGCTCAAGAAATCACCAATGCTTCTCCAATCTTGTAAACACTTCTTCAAATCCTTCAAAATCAACACATAGACCATCTATTAAACCTTAGATTCACCATCTCAAGGGGGATTTACAAGACCTCAAAGAACTCTACCCAAATCAAGGGTTTTACTTGGGATCGGTGAAAGTTTAAGAAACATAACCTTTGCTCACCTCCAATCATAGATCTCGTGTTGGGGATCACTTTTCCGGCATTGGAATGGGAAGATCAAACCCTGGCACCGATTAAATCCATTTCTTCTTCCTCTTCCTTCCCCTTTCTTCTTCTTCGTTCTCTCTTCTCCCTTCTTTTCTCTCTCCTCTTTACTCTTCTCACCAACTCTTTAGTGTAATAATGAGAAAATGAAAAACACAATAAATGTTATTTATACCTTTTTAAAATATCTATTAACCACATAGGTGGGTCACTCAGGTGGGCGGATGCACCCACCTGTGACCGCCCACCTAAGGGCCAAAAATTGGCCAACAAGTGGGATTTTGATGGAATTCGACTCTCGGCATGTATCTCACTATCGCCATAAGGTATATTATACGTATGCACTTTAGGATATAGCTACATACCAGCATTATCCATACATGGCCTTATGATACGTGCATGTGCACGGCTTAGGTACACCCATCTCCTCTGGCACTGACTCGGACTTATCTGGCCAACCTGTGTTCAAAGTCACCCTTGCCATCATGGTCCATAAGGAACCCGCCTTAACCCTCTCTGGTTCGGATCCTGCATGGTTAAACTGGGTCAATCGTGTAATTAGACCGGTTTTAAAAAGTAGGGTATCACACTAGCTGTATCCAAACAGGATGGCGTGTGTGCATTGACTACAAGAAGTTAAATGCGGTAACTTGGAAAGACCACTTTCCTTTGCCTTTCATTGATCAAATGTTAGAGAGGTTAGCCGGACATGAGTATTATTGTTTCCTTGATGGTTATGCCGGCTATAACCAGATTCCCATTGCCTTAGATGACCAACAGAAGACCACCTTTACATGCACCTATGGAACCTTTGCTTATCGACGTATGCCTTTTGGGCTTTGTAATGCCCCTGCCACGTTCCAAAGATGCATGATGAGCATTTTCTCTGATATGGTGGAGCATTTTTTAGAAGTATTTATGGATGATTTTTCTATTCATGGCTCCTCATTTTCTAATTGTTTGCATCATCTTTCTTTAGTACTCAAACGATGCAAAGCGACTAATTTAGTCCTCAATTGGGAGAAATGTCATTTCATGGTCACACAGGGTATAGTGTTGGGTCATGTCATTTCCAAAGAAGGGATCAAGGTCAATAGAGCTAAGGTGGACTTAATTTCTAATTTACCACCTCCCAAGTCAGTCATGGACGTTCGTTCCTTCTTAGGTCATGCAGGGTTCTATCGTCGGTTCATCAAGAACTTCAGTCACATGGTTAGACCTCTCACCAATCTTTTGGCTAAAGAGCAACCCTTCAAACTTTTTAGTGAATACCTCATGTGCTTTGAGCAATTAAAGAAGGTGTTGACTACAACCCCCATTATTCAAGCTCCCTTATGGACTGAGCCCTTTGAATTAATGTGTGATGCATCTGATTTTACTGTAGGGGTAGTCTTAGGGCAGAGAGTTGACAAACTTCCTCATGTTATCTATTATGCCAGTAGAACTCTCAATGATGCACAACTGAACTACACCACAACTGAAAAAGAATTTTTAGCTGTTGTATTTGCATTAGAAAAGTTTCGTGCGTATCTGATAGGTTCTTATGTAATTATTTACACTGACCATGCAGCTATTAGATACCTTATTCAGAAAAAGGATGCCAAAGCACGTCTTATCAGATGGGTTTTGCTTTTGCAGGAATTTGACTTAGAAATTAGGGATAAGAAAGGCAGTGAAAATTTGGTTGCACACCATTTATCCCGGTTACCCAATTCTTTGACTGTGAATACTCCAATTAACAAGTATTTTCCTGATGAGCAACTCTTTACAGCATCTAGTGAACCTTCGTTTGCAGATATTGTAAATTTTTTAGTTACAAATAAGACTCCGGATCATTGGTCTTCCTAAGAGAAGTACCGTTTTCACTCACAGGTTAAGTATTTCTTTTGGGATGATCCTTACCTTTTTAAATCATACCCTGACCAAATTATCTAGAGATGTATCCCTGATCATGAGCATCATTCTATTATTTCCTTTTGCCATGATCAGGCTTGTGGCGGCCATTTTGGGCCTACTAAGACTGCAGCCAAGGTATTGCAATGTGGATTTTATTGGCCCAGTCTCTTCAAAGACGCCTTTGCTTATTGTAAGGCTTGTCCTTCTTGTCAGTCTTTAGGAAAAATCAGTAGAAGGAACATGATGCCTCTCAACCCAATCCTCGTGGTTGAGGTTTTTGATGTTTGGGGAATAGATTTTATGGGCCCTTCCCCTAAGTCATGTGGATATGAATATATTTTGTTGGTTGTGGACTATGTGTCCAAATGGATTGAGGCTCGTGCTTGTAAGACCAATGACCATAAGGTGATCATTCAATTCTTAAGGGAAAACATTTTTCCCCGATTTGATACCGCTAGAGCTATCATTAGTGATAGGGGAAAGACTTTGGTAATAAGCCATTTGAGGCCTTAGTGAAGAAGTATGGGATTACCCACAAGTTGGCTACCCCATACCACCCCAAAACTAGTGGTCAGGTAGAAGTGTCTAATAGACAGATCAAGCAAATTCTAGAGAAGACAGTTAACCCAAATTGAAAGGATTGGTCTAACCGTCTATTGGATGCTTTATGGGCATATAGGACTGCTTACAAGACCATACTTGGTCAATCCCCATACCGTTTGGTATAGGAAAAGCCTGTCACCTTCCTGTTGAGTTAGAACATCGTGCCTTTTGGGTGATTAAGAAATTTAATTTTGATTTTTCTACCGTAGGAGATCATAAAGATCTCCAACTATCTGAGTTGGAGGAATTGCGAAATGATGCCTATGATAGTGCAAAAATTTTCAAGGAAAAGACTAAAGCTTTTCATGATAGGCACCTTGTTAGGAAATGTTTTATGCCTGGTGATAAAGTTTTGTTGTACAATTCTAGATTGCATATCTTTCCAGGAAAACTTCGTTCTCGGTGGGAAGGTCCTTACCTTGTGCAAACAGTATTCCCCCATGGTGCCGTAGAGGTTATGAATCCATCCACTCGAAAAATTTTTAAAATTAATGGACACCGTTTGAAGCCATTTCTTGAGTTGCCTTCAATGCATGATGCAGAGGTCATGATTCTCCATGAGCCTCTTTCCGATGATATTTGATTCTATTTGATAATTTCCTCTCCTTTGTCCTTCTTGTTCTATTGTCTTATCATTTTTTTTTCTTTTTTCTACATTGAGGACATTGCACAACTTAAGTATGAGGGAGGGAACTTGAGGTTACTTTTAAGAGTTTTCCGGTGCTTTATACACACCCTAAAAAAAAAAAAGGAAATTGAGATCTAGGACCCATCTTGGTACTATAATCCCTATTGGGAGGTTGGTAATGAATATATATCTTGAAGTGGGACTTCGCTTAAATGATTTAGAGATACTTGTCTTAAGGTGTAGGACCATTTGTTAGTTGGTGTCCTTGTTCTTAGGTTAGGAGTTGACACCATATTCTTGGCATGGTATAAAAATATATGATATGGATATGCAAAGAAAGTGAAAATTGGTCAAAAAGTAGAAA
>NW_024868099.1:114742-129419 GCF_013358625.1 Macadamia integrifolia
AAAAAAAAAAAAAAAAAAAAAAAAAAAAAAAAAAAAGAGATACCATTATGCCTTGTTGTTTATGATTGATTAACGCTCCAAAACCCTAGTTCATGGTCCCTACCTTGCAATGTGGTTTGCCTTAGGATTAGTCATGGTTTAGAATATACAAGGGTCGTCCCTATTTGAGATGTGTGATTGTTCCTAAATCTAGATGGAGTACTAAAGTTCAAGTGTGGGGGTTCCTCGGTTGATGTGCTCTAATTGAAAGAGGGTGTGTGTTATGTAGTTATTGAAAACTTTAAATGGTAATTTTTCAAGTTAATTTAAAATTTGGGTGTATATTCACTACAAACACCCACGAGACACAACTCGTCCACTAGGGGTGACCTAAGGGTTTAAAGGCTTGTTGCACATGCTAAGTGCAATCGTGATTCCTACGAAAGTGAGTTAGGCTTTTTCTTTCATTTCTTTATTTATTTATCTTGCTCGAGGACGAGAAAAAGTCTAAGTCTGGGGGAATTTGATGAGCACAATAATGTGTGAAATCTTAGGGATATAAGTGTACATTTTGCCCCACTTTGGATAGTACTACTTTTATTTTTTCTTTTTTTTTTCAGTTTCCAAGTGTACAAGAGAAAGTGCTTAAAGTGAATCAAGAACCAATCCAAAGATGAGACCCACTCATTGGTACCACATTCTCTCTCCTACAAAATCCTAAAGATTATTCTCTCTTCTTGCCACCTCACAAGATCTTAAAGATACTATGTAGAGATTCCTCTCTGATTTAATCAAGATTGCAAGATATTGATTAATATTGCAAGGAAGGAATAGAATTTGTTAATTTTAGAAACGGATTCTCTCTTTCCTCACACAATATCTCAGAGAATGAGGATTTTTACCAAGATTTTATTTTATTTTATTTTCTTTCTTTTCTAAAAGAAGGTTTGTAGAAGGAAGGAGGTAAGAAAAAAACCCTATAAAAGCCCCTTCCTCCCCCCTCCTATTTATTATTCTCCTTAGTTTACTTTCTAGTTTATGCTTAGTTTTCTTCTTTCTCTCCCTCTCTCACTCTCTTTAGTTTTAGTTCTTCTTCACTTTTGCTTTAATCACTTTTGTAATAGTTTTATATGTCAACTAATGCAAGTACTCTTTTATTCTTATTCAACCTTTTATGTTTATGATCTATGCAATTGAGTTGTAATTTTTAAAGTTATAGTTCTAGGCTTAGATCTAGGTGACAAGATCACGAGCCGTGGAGCATCTTTTTTTTTTCAAGTCAGTTTTTTTTTTAAGATTTGTTTTCTCTAGTACTAAAAATTTCAGATTTAGTTTATTCCAGTTCTGGTTTTTAGTACTGGTAGTATCTCAAATCACCCAAGCTTTCAAGTTCAAGCATTGAAGTTCAAGTAAGTAGGCTCCCTCAGTAGTCTTCTCTCCCCCCTCTCATTCCCTCTTCTGACTACCTTTTCTTTCTTAATTTAGGATTTTAATTTCAGTCGTTACATTATTGCTATCCCTTTCCCCCAAGGTTCATGGCTAGTGTATGTGTTGGCTTTGCCCCTCCTAGCCATAGAACCATCAATTTATTGATTTTATTTTAATTGTCTCCCTTTCCCTAAAGCCAAGTAGAGTAACCCTTGTAAGAGTGACTCTCTGGTCAAGTAGGGAAGCTCATATTATGATGCATCCCTCGGGCTAAGTAGAGAAACCTACTTGTGAGTCTCTCTCTAGCTTTCTCCCCTTTCTTTTACTTTATTTTTATTTCAGAATTTTTTTTCCTTTATTTTTTTTAATTGCGTGGGTTGTTTATTTTCACTTATTTATTTATTTATTTATTTTTAATTACGTGGCTTGTGTCTTTAAATTCTTAGATGATGAATGGTTAGGACGTTATTTTAGATAAATATGTTTAGGATGGTAGTTAGAATTAGATCACAACCATTAATAGGTTCACTTTCGCATTATTAAAAGAAAAAAAAAATAAAGTGACTGCTCTCCCTGTGTTCGACCCGTAGCTACACTGATCCGTACGCTTGCGGTTACATTTTAAATCTCAAACAAAGATCATCATAGTTTGTGTCCCCCAAGAATCCCCATTTGGCATGAAAGGCCATTAGGAATTTGTCATGCACCCATTGGTCCATCACTTCTCATCCAGGATTCAACCCCCCCAAAAGTCGCCACCCGACACCAGTTGATCAAGGTCAGTTTATTCTCCAGCCTTGATCAGTCCAAAAAAAAAAGAAGTTTGATGCAACAATGGTAAAGGCTTGGCTGAGTCATTAGCTATTGAGTAACGCTTTGATAAATCATTATGTCTCTTTTATTTGTGGTGGTTTCAGGAAAAGTATGAGCTCATTAGATGAGAAGTTGAGGAAATGGACATTGGACATGAACATGAGGGTGCCAGGATTGCTGGAATCTATGAATGTACCATTCCTCATTCGGATCGGTTGTGTGAAATTACATCATCATTTACTCTGGCAGGTGCCTCAACATTGGGATGCTAACTTACATGTATTTCAATTTTGATTAGTGGAAATCTACCCCAACTCTTGAAGAATTCCAGGTTTGTATGTTATCTCCATCCAAAGGTCATTTGTTCTAGCCATCTTTAAAGAAAGATTATTCAGAAGAAATTCAAGACTTCTTTGGATGGGAAGAAGAGGAAGTGAAGCAATTTGTCAAGTATAGGAAGATCGACATTCTGAATATGGCCCAGATCTTCATCCAATATCTACCAATGGGAGGAATCCATCAACAGAGACCACAGGATGCTTATTTACTTTGCATGATAGCTCGCTATATTCTCGACACTCCCAGATGAGGTGCACCGTCCATTCTGATTGAAGTAGTAAAACAGTTGAAGAAAAGAGGTGGTATCGTCCCTATGGTTCTTGTAAAAACACTCAAGGGATTTGAGGATATGAGCTATGGCCACAAATTTGGATTAGACCATTATCAGGGAAGTCCTGCTATTTTTCAGATTTGGCTTCTCGAAAAACTGAAGTTAACCAAGCCATCAAAAGGAGGCCCACTCAGAGCCCTTTGCTACCAGGATAAGAAGGAAGTTTCAAAATTCAACCTCATCATTGATTGGAAGAAGTACCTGCAGGAAAGAACTATGCAAGATATCGCATGGAGGGGCCCAGAGAGGCCACAAGAAGATTTTTTTATGAAGACCCCTAGTTACAATTATGTCTGATTGATGGGATTGACTCACACATCCTTTTATTTGCCTATGTACATCAGCTGACAATATGGGCTCGAGGAGATGGACCCAGAAGAGTTAGTGAACTTTCACCCACCTCAAGAGTTGTCTCCCCACCTTATTACTCACCTATCCCACCTGTGGTAGGAACATTGTTCTCCTTTTCATGTGATGCACCTGGTAATAGAATGACGAAGTATTTGGATTCTCGTGTAATCCCGATTATTCTAATTATGTCTTGAGTTATGGAATTGATTATGCCTGAACATTGCAAGCAAACAAAAAACAAAAAAAAGAGAGAAATATTTCCTTTGTGCCAAAAGTAAGTTATCATAAGATGCTAAAATAAAATGATGAACAAACAAGGGGAGGGAAAAAGAAAATATCTATGCGTTTGTGTTTTCAATAAATACAAGAACAAATTCCTATAAGTTAAAAGCCGTCATCTGAGCTGTACTCTGAACCATCCTTATGGAATGCCAGGGAATCCGCAGATGCTAGTCCAGCCTGCTCCAGCCTTTGGGTAAGGTCCTAAAGCAATGCATCTTGCCATACAATCTCCTGATCCTTGGCAACTATCACCTCGCACAGGCCATAGTGCATCCTCCTAATCTCAGCATAGACCTCCGAGGACACCTGGAAAAGAGCATATCAGCCAGAGGAAATCAAGATTTTAAATGAAGGATGATCAGATACTCACATAATCATAAGGAATAGGCAGCCTAAGGGAAGCGTCTACATCTATGTTTGGCTCCAAAAGATGAGAGAGACTAGAGTTGGCTGCGTTGGGATAGGTCTAGGTAGGGAAGCCACGAAAGAGGATATGGCAACCCTAAGAGACCTATCGGCACTGGTAGAGGGTCCTGCTTATGAAGGATCAGTAGCATTGACATGCGATTGAACAGTAGAAGGATCTACACGTCTCACTCTCCCCTGAAAGAACATCAATCAAGATCAAAACAGAAAGGGATTTGAAGGAAATACTTAAGAAAGGGTAACATACCACTGGACCATCAGGACCAAGAGGAGTGCATACTATCTCCTCCAGGAAGGCTCCGTAGTCCCTATCCTGATCTAAAAATAAGTCATCCCATACTCTACCAGCCAAACGCTCCATCTCGTCTACCGGGATGATCTTTGGGTAGTGCATAGTGGGTGGAGGAAGATCGGGAGAAGGACGTGGCTCGATATCTGACCACTGGGGTACTACTTTCTCTCTCTCAAATACCAGGCATGACCCCACATTCCCCGAAAAAAGACTCAGTGCTCAAATAAGTGCTTAACCAAGGCTAATCTTTCAAGATCTGGAAATACGAGATCATGGAATGGTCTCCAAGTAACCTGTGAAACCAAGTAGAAGTTAGTATAGCAGAAGATGAAAGGAATATCAGTGTCAGACACAACATACCTCGATGAGATCATTTAAAAGAGAATGAGCGGTGGTCCCTGGTGATTATCTCCCCACTTCGTGGCTTCAAGGAAGAAGAATGCCTTAGGGTCCCTCAGTTTGGGAGCTATAGTCCCCAAGTTCTCAAAGCACCAAGGCTGTTTCAAGAAATTAAAGTAAGAAAGTGCAATCTAAATGAATGAAAGGAAATGGGTACAAGAAGGAAAGTTACCTGAATAATGAAGCCTACTCCCCTGAGGCCCCTGTCTCTATAGGACAGCAGATCTAAGGATCGCAGGAGATATGCATAGGTGGCCCCACCCCAATCCCGAGAGTCTATTATATGAAGATCTCGAAGAAAGTACACTAGACGGATATCCACTCCCCCTCGGAGGTCGTTGAAGAGGCATTGGCCCACAACAAACAGCAAGAAGGAACGGGCTACCTGAGATATATTACCTTGGTTTTCCCCTAGGCTGACTTTTCACCATCGGGCGGATGTGTGTCTGACCGGTAGAAATGGTGATGCCGGTCATGTATGCGAACTCCTAGACAGTAGAAGCCCTAGGTAGGGTCATGGATCTACCCCCAAATGGAATGCCTGTCAAAGCATAGAAGCACAAGGGCGTGATGGTGATCTTGCCAAAAGGAAGATAGAAAAAATGAGTACTCGGCCACCACCGCTCCATCAGGGCTCCCACCAATGCCAGATTAAACTTCTGGGTCTCTACCAAAGCTAGCCGGCCCAGGTATGATGCATCAACTGTCTTCTTTACTCTACAATGAAGCATCTTACGCCATGACTGAACCATGTTCGGATGGCCATACGAGGCCAAGGTAGGTGATTCCCTCCCCTCATGCTAATGGAAGTAAATAATGCATAAACAAAAAGGCAAATAAAAAAAAAAAAACAAGAATAAAGATGATCAAATAATCAATAAAATGTAAGGACTTACCCAGGAACCCCATATGGAGTTGCAGATGTGATTCCGGCTATTGTGAAGAGTCTGCCCGGAGTACCAGTCGACTAGGCTCTCATCCCTGTGGGAAGGATTGTTGCAACTTTCAAGCTAAACTTCTCCCAAAGTCTTTCTCTTTCTCCTTTCAGCCATAGTTTCTGAAATTGTAAGAAACCCCAAAAAGTTTTAAAATTTATAAGAAACCCCAGATAGTTTTTTAAATTACACAAAATCCCACAAGAATATCAAATTCTATAAATAACTCCACCCTCAAGAACAGGATGAAGATCTTCAAGAACTTCAAGAGCAAGGTGAAAAACTCCAAGAACAAGAAGGAAAACTTCAAGAAAAACCAAAGAGCTCCAGGAACCCAAAACTCACCCAGAAAAGTTAGAATGAAGAATGAATAGGGGAGAGGGACCATTTTATAAAAAAAATTCATTTCCCCACCCAAGAAAAAAAATCAAATCAAAAGATTCCAAATCAAGCATCATAATTCAAATCAAATTCCAAATCAAAAGCAAAGAGCAAAATTCTAAGAACCAAAAATCAAGAATCAAGGAAAAATCAAGAAGAGACATGATTTCATTGGTGGCCCAATTTCATTGATCTGGCCCCAGGTGGCCCAATTGCATTTATCCGACCCCAGGTGGTCCAATGTCATTAACCCGGCCCCAGGAGGCCTAACCCCTTTGAATCGGTTCCAAGTGGCCCGATCTCATAGACCGATTCCCTGAACTGGCACATGTGAAGCCCAGCTAAGGAAAATCAAAAAATCAAATGTTTTCACTTTTTGCAAGATTGGAAGAGTAGCGAATTCCTCTCTTGCAACCCTTGGTCCTAGATAGTCCAGATTGGGTCGAAAGACCCAGCATGGAGACCATATTCCTGAACTAGCACATGCGAGGCCCAGCTAAAGAAGAGTCAAAGATAAAAGTACTAACCTTTTTGCAGGATTAGAAGAGTGGCGAATTCCTTTCCCACAATTGGCAACCCAAGTAAGTCCTAAAACTTTAGAGATATTATCTGTTGCATTTTCCAACTCCGTCATAAATGAGCAAGATGACGATAGTATATGCTCCGGGTGACAAAATGTGGTCGTTCTTTTCTTTACCCTTCGATTGTTGGTATAGCCCTCGGCCAAAGAGGGGCATTCTGTAGACACCCAATTTTGTCACCCTCCTCCCGCTATGATGAAATATGGATCTTGGATGTGACTTTCGACTTTCGATCAATGGAGATGCTAATGGAAATATTTTCCTACCCGAAACCCTGTAAACCCCCGCACGAGAGAGAAGAGGGTCCAATTTTCACTATTTATATATGAAGGAATCTAGTCAAGATAACTGTACGGATGATTAGTGCTCGGAAATATGATTTCGACAATATATGGCATGTCAAAATCAGACCAACAGATCTCCCACGATCATTCCCAAAAAATTACACTTTCCTAAATGTATGATGCACACGCGGACGGTCCTGCTAGAAACCTAGAAAAATCCCCACCTACCTTAAATACCCTAAAAGTTCATCCCTTACCTACCCAGATAACCCAGAAACACTCCCGGACTTAAAACCCTAAAAACCCTCATGGGGAGAGAAGAGGGTCTAGTTTTGACTTTTTATATATGAAGGAATCTAGTCAAGATGACCATATGGATGGATAGTGCTCAAGAATACAATTCCGAGATTATATGGTACGTCAAAATCGGACCGACTCTAGTAATCGTCACCAGAGAAATCTGTGATTGCGTGCGCCGGCCAGCCCACACGCGTGCTTGCTGCCCATGGTTGCAACACGTGCTCGCTGCCCATGGCTGCAGCACATGGTGCTTGTACCATGCACTATGCCAAGCTAGCCAACCCGTGCCCTACAGCACATGCTGCCTGCACCATGCACCATGCACCATGCACCATGCCAAGCCAACCATCCCATGCCCCTATACCCCATAACCCATGCCCCGCGCCCTACAGCCCATGCCCCCATGCCTGGTACCCCATGCCCTCGTGCCTCACAACCTGCGCCAGATAGCCCGGGCCTCTCAGCACTCGCCCCCTGCCTGGGCCCTTGCCCCTTGTCTCGTGCCCTCGCAGGCATTGGTCTGTGCCCCTGCCTCGTGCTTGTGCACTGACCACCAGGCCAACCTGCACCTACGTGAGCACCATGTGCTGCCCAACTTTCCCACCCACGCGCCACTACCTGTGCACCATACACCGCACACCCATGACATTACTCGTATTGCCTACTCTCCTACACTGACCATGCCTTGGGCAATTTTGCCTAGTCCTGCGCACCACCGTCCATGGCCGGGATTGATATTCCCTCTTCACCCACTTAAAAGCAAAAACCCCTTGTTTGCTAAGGATTCTCTTTCCCCAAAACCCCTCTTTTACCTATTGGACAAAAGCCCTCCCACCTATTTTTATCCAAGGACCTCTTTTACCCAGTGTATGAAAGACCTATCCCCCCACTTTAGGTAAGAACCTCCCCTTTCGTCTATTGGATAAAGAGGTTTCCTCTTTCCTATTGACCAGAAAAACCTATAAATACCCCCCCTCCTTTGGATTTTACACACCAAAACCCCACCTCACTCCCTTGTAGTGAAACTCTCCTCCCCTCCCCCTCTTGATTTTCTTCAGATCTTCGAATCGATCTTCGTCAAGATCCAAAATCTTGTTCAGATCTTCGAAGTGTTCTTTGGGACTTTAAAGATATTCAATCCAAGTTTTTAGTCCGATCCAATTATTTTCCAAAAGTAGTATGTTCTTCAACCCCCTCCTTTGAGTATTCTTGAGTTTTATCTAAAGTAGAAACCCCCCCTTTGAGGTTCTTTGGGTCTACGGAGAGATCTTTGTCAAGGTCTGAAACTCTATTTGGATCTTCAAAGTATTCTTCAGGGCTTGGAAGCTCTTCAATCCATTTTTAGGTTAATTCGTTTCTTTCCAACAATAGCAGTTCCTAGCAAAAGCCTTGTCCGAGTGCCCCTAGAATCTTTTCAGAAATAGTCATTCTCAGCAAAAGCTCTGCCGAAGTGCCACCTCAGCCTAGCCCTCCCCTAGGCTATCCCCAGTGGAAGCTCTGTCGGAGTGCCACCTTAGCCTAGCCCTCCCATAGCCTATCCCTAGCGGAAGCTCTGCCAGAGTGCCATCTCAGCCTAAACTCGAAAATAGCCTTCCCTAGCCGAAGCACTGTTCGAATCCAAATCTGAAAATAGCCTTCCCTAGTCGAAGCTCTGTGTGAATCCAAATCCGAAAGTAACCATTCCTAGCCGGAACCTTATCCGAATACCATCACAATCAGCATCTCTTAAGAAAGGAATTTGGAGGTCAAGACCATCTTCCCCTGAACTAAGAGGATCCGAAAGACAATCCAAGCTGGTACTAATTAGGGGCCCACCCCTCTTGACCCGAAACAGGGGTTAAGTTCAGGTATAATTTCTCAACCAACTTTTCATAATGTAGACTTTATATAGACGTTGTTTTAGTATATATAGTAGTTTAAATTCATTCAATGTATATATCTGTGATAACTTAGCCATGCATGTGGAATAGTAATAATTGTGGAAAATATTCGTTCTTAGGCATCTAGTAGGAAGACCGGCCAAACCGGACAGATTGGGTGCCTAACACCTTCCTAATTCTATACCCTGACACTTACCCTAAATCTCTGGACCAAACTAACTTTTGAGCCCTTTTCTCTAGAATTGGGCTCACCCTCGGGTCATAGGCCTATAATTCTGGGTGGTGACTCCAAACCCTTTTGTATGATCCCGATCCCGGTATTGGACCACATCAAATCCCCGTCTCGAATGACAAACTTTATACTCTTGCGAAATAGGCCTCCACTTATCTCCGAGCGGCCATACGGTGGTGCAAGGCCTACAAGTAAAGTACACACGACACACCCCGCCCTCGTTAAAAAGAGAAGGAGAGGAGAGAGGACGAAATTGATGCCAAGCCCCTTTTCACAAAGAGGGCAGAGGCATCTCCAGCCACTACCCTCACAATCCTCTAAGTTGGGTCAAGGTTTGTCTTCCCAAAAAGGAGGGAAGTTTGGGCCTTCATAGAGTTAAAGATGCCAATATTTTTGGTATTATTAAACTTATCTGGAAAGTGGCTTAAAAAAAGAAGACCATTTGGGTGGATTGAGTTTATTCAAGATACCTCAAAACTAAGTCTATTTGGACTACCACATGCTCTACAAATGTCTCCTGGGCATGGGGAAAATTTCTGAAATACAGCTACTTTGTCTCTGATCATATCAGATCTTCTATTGATGATGGTTCTAATACTTATCTTTGTTTTGATAATTGGCACCCTGATGAGATTCTAATTGTTAAATATAGTGATAGAATTAGATATGATATGGGATTAGATAGGCTGGCTAAGGTGTCTTTCATTCTTCGAGATGGCATCTAGGACCCTAGTCCTGGAACTTCAAATGCTTTAATTGAGATATGGAACAAAATAATCAAGTATTCAGTTGAGACCTATGGGTGGTGGCGACATGATCCTGTGGATGCTAATTTCTCCTGTTGCTTTACCTGAACTTCTGCTTGGAATTCGGTTTGTTCTATTGCCCAGTTGTCCCGTGGTATAAAATGGTTTGGTTCTCCTCTGCTATTCCATTCCTATCTAGAGAACTATGACCAATTGTCTTCCCACTCAAGACTTTCTTATGCATAAAAATATTTCTATCCCTAATTGTTTGTCTATGTTGAAATTCCTTTGAAAGCCTTGTACACTTTATTTTTTTCAATCGTCCTTTCTCTAAGTTGGTTTGGAAAAGCATTCTTCGAAAGCGTTGGTCGAGTCCTAGAATTATTTATCCATTTAAAAGAGAATGGAAATGGATTTTAAATGTTTTTTATGGTAAAACTCTTTGTGATAATCTTGGCAAGCTGGATTTTAGTCAGCATTATATCATATTTGGTGGGAAAGGAACAAAAGAAGACGGACTACCAATTCAAGTTCACTAGAGTAGATTCAGGATGCTATTAATTTTGATGTAAGGAATAAAATTCTTCACAATTACGTTGTTTGCCCCGGATTCAAATAGAAAATGGTTCCTGGTATCTTCTTGGGACCTTCCTCTCTTCTGTCCCTTAGATTTGTGTATCTTCTTTCCTCATTGCCTTCCCCCCCATCTTCGTGTATCATTCTCTTTATTTTGGTTTGTTTCTCCCCCCCCCTCTTTGTTTGTCCCTTCTCTTAGGGTTGAGGCCCTTCTCTTTAGGGCTTGGTAGGGCTCTCTCCATAGTCTAGCCAATTTGCCTTTGCCTGTTGTATCTAATTATCTTTCTTGTTTTAATATATTTTTCATTCACCCGAAAAGAAAAGGAAAAAAGAAAAATGTGTTCACTGATGAAGCAAGCGTCGTTTCACACTACAATTAAGGAATTTCATGATTTGAAATAAGGAAGTAGTGTGATTTTATTACAATCTTTTCGCATCTAAACAGCTTCTACTTTTTTATATTTCAGGCTAAAAATCAAAATCATTCCATAGATCAATTTTAGAGGAACCCAAAACTTTTTCATCAAGTCTAAGGTGGAGGTTTAGACCAATAACTACAAGCGACTGATCATCAGACCTCTTTCTTTTCCTATTATATTATTATTATTGTTTTATTTTGTTGGTTAATCTTCTTCTGTTATATTCCCAACTATAACAGACTTCATATTATAGGAGGTAGAAAATTTATGATCCTAGAAGGGTTTACTTTTCCTCCACCCACGGTGGACGATAGTTTCTGGTGAAAAAATGAGTATGTTCAGAAGCATTGCTCTTGGGCCGAGACACAAGCCTCTATAAAATGATTAGCCCACCCCCCTCTTGTTGTGATGCTTGCATGGGTGCTCTTATTGGCCACACACTGGTGTAGGAACAGTGCTTCTGGATAGAAACTCTCCCATATATATATATATAAAACAAGACACTACCGAAAAAAATAAAAAAAAGTGTAACAACTTTCTATTTTGGTTAATCCTAGTTTTTTCTTCTCATAAAAAAAATATTGGAAAAAGTTAGGCACGCTGCTAGGATTGCCAGCTCTCTCTCTCTCTCTCTCTCTCTCTCTCTCTCTCTCTCTCTCTCTCTCTCTCTCTCTCTCTCTCTAAATATGACCACATTGCCTCTTCAAAACCCCCTCCTCCCACGCTGTCATTGATTGAGCCAGTAGCTCTAGGAAAGCTTGCCGTATATCCAAGCCTCTCTCATACTATATTTTCACTTTTAGTGTAAGATTGTTTCGAGTCAAAAAAGAATTGTTGAGAGAGACTTAGAGGCTGTTTGATAACACTTCTATTCCTGGAGAGTGTTCTTTTACAGAAGTGTTCTTTTTCGATTCCATGCTGTGAAGACACTCTGGCGGAATAGAAACAGCGTTTGGTAAAACTATTTCAGAAATGGCTTTAGAACAGGAAAAGAACAGAAACAGCATTTGACAAACACTTCTATTCCTGGAGAGTACAATAATGAAAATTCACTTTTGAACAATGAAACCAATAATTACAAACATGCTATTATGGTCAAATTTAACTTAAATAAGGAAATAATTTGTTTATGAAATTATCTTTTAAAATAATATTACTTAAAGGAAATAATAAAATATAAACATAAAGAGTATCCACATTTATCTTAATAAGAAAACAAAAGTCTACTATTCAAGTTTATAGGAATTACAAAATAAGAATCATAGCTGCAAATAGGTGTCTTGAAATTTTATTACATAAACAATCAAATCAGGGGGTAACCCTTATCTACTGCCATCTGATTTGCAATTTGTATCCTTAGCTCATTCATCTGTCTTCCTTATACACGTTGACTGCCCTGATGAATTGTAGTAGAAGTACTCGCAATATCACCATCTTCTTGTTTTCCGTGAGCGTTGACTACCCTGACTCTCTCTTCATTAGGATCATAGTAGTCATCTTCCCCATATTGTTGAAAAAGTGCATCTGCTATTTGTTCAGATTAATATAGTTATGAAGTCCACAACAAGCTATCACAATATAACTTTGATAACTAAGTGAGAATTGAGGCATGTTTTTTAAAATAGGGAATCTTGATTTTAAAATCCCAAAACAACGCTCAATATGATTCCTTAAAGAAGAATGTTTATAATTAAACAATTCCTTAGTACTTCTGGGTTGTCTTCTTCCTCCATTATAATCCGGTATATGATATCTCTCTCCTTTAAATGGTGTCAAGTATCCATTCCTACTCGCATATCCTGAGTCTACAACGTAATACTTCCCTACAATATGATAAAGCAAGACATTAAAAGCATACACAATAATTATTTGCATACATGATAATTTGGGAATTGATATACCTTGGGGAGGATGAGGAAATCGTAAAGTAGGATCCTCTAGGGCTCTATTGAATACACGACAATCATTTGCACTGCCTTCCCAACCCGCATATACAAAAGTGAATTTCATGTCAAACGAGCAGGCACACATCACATTTTGGGTTGTTATCCCCTTCCGTCCTCGATATGGGATCTGTTTTCCTTTGGGAACTATAGCAGTAACATGTGTACCATCTATGGCACCAATGCAATCCTAATTAAAATAAAACAAAAAACCAACCAAAAGCACTATTATGTGAAACAAAAAACGATCATAAGTTAAAAAATGATGTAAACTTATTAAAAAGAAAATTGCCAATTTACCTTAAAATATGGCCACCATTTGTTGTTTGGAATTATTTCCATAGGAATCTCATCAAACGATGGGGCTTTGATATACTCCTTAGAAAGCTTAAGCACCCCTTGCAATACTTTGCCAAAGTAATAGCTGACAGTCTGTCCTGAATGTTGGAATCTCTCCTCAACTGCTCTATTAGTAGGACCTACACCTGTTATTCTGAACATGAACATTGCCAATTGCTCATCTACCCTAATTTTGCGACTGTCTTGTAACCAACCACGATGTCTCATTAGTAGGCATAAATTTAAAAACACATGTCATTCCATGCCAAATTCTTCGTAACAGCGGTTTGCATGCCCATGCAACACCTCATGTACCCATGCTGCCCCTGTGAATGCACTATCCCTGCGTGGTTCTCTAGTGTATAAATCACTGGAATAATGATATTGTACTATCAACAATGTTGCGAGAATCAATTCTTCTACATCGTTGTCAGTAGAGGAGATTATTGGAGTATTATCGACATTTGCCATAACTGATTCATACAAATTTTAAACTTGTTAATATCATACAAATGTTTATCCCCTAATACAAATTTTCCAAAAGATCTATAAAACTATAATCATCCAACATGCATAATTATCAGATGATGTAATAAGTATTTAAAACAAAAGGCATCCAACAGAATCATTGCTACAATAATAGTAAAATTTAATTGGCATATTTAGAAAAGTAGCATAAAGTGTAAATATCCATATTACACTTTTACATCAAGTGTACCTAACAAAATATATCGATCCTACTACAAAAGGTCTTAAATGTATTTCATTACAATCATCCATATTAAAAAAAAAAAGGTTAGATTATCATCCATCAATCTAACACATCAAAAGCCAATTGTTTCGTTTCATCCTTGAGAGTAATGAATAATTCTCTCCATTCCCGATCCACCAATATCCTCTTGCACGCCTTAATATGCAACTCTCTTGGGATATCATTCATAGTTTCCAATAATCTAACACAAGTAAAAGTGCTGAAATCTGTGGTATTTGGAGTGAGACCCATTGGAGTTGAGCTAGGGTTTGAAGTATTCTTGTTTGCTACTGACTCGGCTAGGGTCTGTATGGCGCGTTCAATACCAGTTGTCCTACTCTTCTTCCTATATCCTGTAGGTGTCCTATCAAGTCTTCTGTTGACTCTAGGACGATCAGTTCCTGGATCTTGGCTTTCATAATAACTTGTTGGCAAGGTATTAGCCAATGGAGTAGTTGGAGTTACATCTACATCTGCATCCACCTCATCATCAACACCTCTCGATTCCTCTTCAAACCTGAAATCAGATTCATTCCCGAATCCGCCTATCCTACTAGCATATGAATCCCCAAAAATTATACATAGTTCAGGCCAATGTGGTAGCCCATTCCTCCTAAACTTTGACCAATCACGATTTGCCTGAAAATTTTACAAACTAGCTATTAGATAA
>NW_024868099.1:131892-156887 GCF_013358625.1 Macadamia integrifolia
TATTTATAATTCCATTTCTTCTCATTTCTCATCTCATGATAGCTTTAAAAACACTTTCTTCATCCACATTTCATTTACCCAACCAAATTTTGGCAAAACAAGAATGAACCCATCGTATTCTCCTCTTCAATACTTCATGACTCTCCTTGGTTCTTAACCACTACTGAATGTCTTCTGCCCTTGTACTCTCCAAGCTGCAGAAACTGGTGGCTCTGCAACTACCCTTTTAAGTTTTAACCCCTCTCTTTCTCTCTCTCTTTCTCTCTCTCTCTCTCTCTCTCTCTCTCTCTCTCTCTCTCTCTGTGTATGTGTGTGTGAGGCCAAGATGAGCTTCCAACGTTCTCTGTCAGGGACTACCAAAGAAGAGAAGAAGATGGATTTACAAGATGAAAAAGAAGAAGAAGAACAGAAGAAGCAGAAGAGCCATAAAGTCCCATTCCTGAAGCTCTTTGCCTTCGCAGACTTCTGGGATTACATCTTAATGTTTTTAGGATCCATTGGTGCTTGTATTCATGGCACTTCTGTTCCTGTTTTCTTTATTTTCTTTGGTAAACTAATAAACATCATAGGCATTGCTTACCTCTTCCCAGCCTCTGTTTCCCATAAGGTCTCCAAGGTATGATTATTTGTGATTATATATAATTTGGTTCATTATTAGTGATTTAAGTTTAATTTTATTGGTGACTTAAGTTCAATTTTTGAGTTTTCTTTTGGGGTTTTTCAGTACTCGTTGGATTTCGTTTATCTGAGCATTGCTGTGTTGTTCTCTTCATGGGTTGGTAAGGATGATCATGGGTTTATAAGTATCATTTAATTAGTTATGTCATTAAGGTTGTAATTTTGAATTTTGGCTAATTAAGTGAGGTTTGTTTGGAAAATGCAGAAGTGGGATGTTGGATGCATACAGGAGAACGGCAAGCCGCAAAGATGAGATTGGCATATTTGAAAGCAATGTTGAATCAAGATATCAGCCTCTACGACACTGAGGCGTCTACGGGAGAAGTGATCTCTGCAATCACAAGTGATATAATTGTGGTTCAAGATGACATCTCTGAAAAGGTATGCAGCAATATTATTACCAAATTTTAAATGAGAGAAAACCCGTTTAGCATACTTTATATCCAAACACAGTTAGGTGTGAAAAGGCCTAATTTCTTTGAAGTACTAGGTATTTTCACACCCAGCCGTAGAAAACAGCAGAGCAGCAGTGTTCCTTTACCCATTTCAAATACACCCTCAATGCAAATTAGTGTTTTAATTTACTTTATCTTAGGGGTGGGTAAAATTTGCATCATGCTTTGTTTTGTGATGAAGGAATGAAACGGTTGTGTTATTATTGGAAAAGGGGAAAAAATTGTTATCTTGGTTGCCTCGCACTGATGTAGTGACCACGCAACCAAGTATCTAATCTACATATCACCTGAAATCAGGTTTCAGTGTACCAAATAATCTAGAGAAAAAAAATCATCTTTCACCTTATTAAACTAGAGATACCTATTTGGTTAATGCCATCATATTTTTAGACATTGATATCAGTATATATGGTTTTGACCGGACCATTTTGCCCCTCAATATACTCATATCTTGAATTTTAGACCATTTTACCCATCTATATTGATACCAGATATTTATTTATTTATTTTTTAAAATACCACTGGCATGGTGTTATTGTTGTTTCAGTAATGGTACCAGTGACTACTTCCCTCGAAACTCACCATAACTGCATATGAACTGATACAAACAATGATTACTGATTATCCTTCTTCCAAAACTGCAACTAATATATTGGTTGGATCGAACCCCAAGGGATTAACACAGTTGGCTTCGAGGGAACACGGTACTCCACCTTAAGAAGCGAGGTCCCATGATCAAACCTTTGCTGCTGCACCTAACTTCTTGGGGTCATCGCACGAGAGTTTTCATCTCGGACTGACCTGGTCGTGTCTAAGCGGTATCATGATGATCCCAAGGATTAGTCAGGTCAAAGATCCAGACATCCTGGGTATCAGAAAAAAAAAGGTTGGATCCGGACATCCTGGTAACTAAGAAAAAGACAAATTTTTACAGGATAATTTGATAAATTGAAACCTAATTTTGATTAATCTGTCAATTTTACTCATTAATTTCAGTGGGTGTAGAGTGTAGTCCCATTTAATGAAATTCTACTCCAATGAAGATGAATTCGAATGGACATGTAAGGCACACATTGGCCGTATACCAGTTATACCAGCTCAGCTCCACTGATGCAATGAATGAAGAGAGAATTAATTGTCTATCTATCATTCTCGTGAAGTTTTTAATACTAGACAGCTAGCTATCCAAACAGGAAACTTAGTCTCTGCATCCTAACATTTCATTTATTTTGTTGGACAAAGTTTTCCTTCATTGTGTTATACGGTGAATATATTATATAAATTAACGAGATTTATCATCAAGTGATGTTGATCCTCTATCCATTCAACATTGGTGCAGAGAAACTCTGGCCTATCTTGTTTTCCCTTAAGTTTGTTCTGAAATTTAATGTCGCCACCAATATGGCTATGCAATGTGGCCGACATGGGTAGGGGTGGATTGGTCAAAAGTTGTTTCAGCCCTAAATGACCAAGTGAGAGAATAAATTAACGTGGCAGAGAGGAATCCATCTATTTTTGGAATAGATTTTAAATTTAGTACCTATTTTAAAAGTAAGAAAACAACAAAAAAATAATCGAATTTTATAATACATTTTAAATTAAGAATTTATTCGACGAATGCATACTAAATACAGTTTTAGATTCAACTCTAATAAACGAAATTCTCGTAATTTTTAAAGTGCTCCATTCATGCATGATTTTGCATGTTTCATGTTGAAATTGATCACTGGAATAGAAGTGAGTGACTAGTGTAAACCTCATTTCATATGGACCCACCGAAGTCCAACTACTGATAAGTCTAAATGTCACCAAAATGTGAGTGACAACATATAGATTCTCCCACAAATGTTAAATATAAGGTAGGGTGTTCTCTAAGTAAGCAGTATAGAAGAGTACACCAATGAACATATGTAGGAGGGTAGTGACATAATTTCATGTGAGGAGAGAGAGAGAGGGTGTTATAAACGGGATCCCACTATAACTCCCAACGTTCATGTACGGTTCATGAGTTGCCATTATGATTTTAGTTATTGTGATCAGATCAGTGGTGGCCAATACTGATACAGTATCAATGGTATTGGAACGAGATCATAATGATCCTGTATCGGCATGTTGAAGGGAAAAATTATTTGCACCGGTTCAATACGGCTGATATGTATCGGTATACACATATATATATATATATAGAGAGAGAGAGAGAGAGAGAGAGAGAGGTAAGCTTCAGTGATTATTAAAGAAATGATTTGGCAAGTTGGGAATTTCATGCACTACATAAGCCGTTTTATAGCAGGATTTGCAATTGGGTTCTCTCAAGTTTGGCAGATCAGTCTTGTGACCCTGTCTATAGTTCCTCTGATTGCCGTTGCTGGTGGTGTCTATGCTTATATAGCAACAGGACTTAGAGCTTAGAGTAAGGAAATCCTATGTGAAAGCCGGTGAAATTGCGGAGGAGGTTTGTTTCTCTCTTAATTTCTTTCAATCAAATTAAGTTTCAACCAAACCCCTGACCTTTTTAGCACAAGCTCTCTAGTGAAACTCACTGCTGGTACGTGTTCTATGATTTGCAGGCCATTGCCAATGTCCGAACAGTTCAGGCCTCTGTTGGTGAAGAAAAGGTGGTATTGTCGTACAAGACTGCTCTCAAGAAGACTTATGAGTATGGAAAGAAAGGAGGACTAGTCTTGGACTTGGTTCCGTGCATTGTGTTCTCTTCTTATCATGGGCACTGCTAGTATGGTTCACTAGCATTGTTGTCCACAAGGGGATTGCAAATGGTGGACAATCCTTCACCACAATGCTCAATGTTGTCATTTCAGGACTGTAAGCCTCTCTTATCTCTGCTAATTTTAATATATGGCATTCCAGTATTGATTATAATACTCAAGAGAGAAGCCTTGGATCCTTCTTAGATCACTTGGACTGGCTGGGCCAAATCTCTCTACTTTTGCCCAGGCAAGAGCCGCCGCATACCCCATTTTCGGGATGATAGAGAGGAATACAGTGAGCAATGCCAGCTCCAAAGTAGTGGGCAGGACACTCAAGAAAGCGGATGGGCACATAAAATTTAAGGATGTATGTTTCAGTTATCCATCTCGCCCTGATGTAGTGATCTTTGATACTCTCTTGATATACCTTCGGCGAAAATAGTTGCTCTTTTTGGAGGAAGTGGTTCCGGGAAGAGCACGGTTATCTCATTGATCGAGCGATTCTATGAGCCTCTCTCTGGACAGATAATATTAGATGGTCATGACATTAGAGATATTGACCTCAAGTGGCTCAGGGGGCAAATTGGGTTAGTTAATCAGGAGCCTGCCCCCTTCGCCACAACAATTCGTGAGAACATCCTATATGGCAAAGATAATGCAACACTTGAAGAGATCACTCGTGCTGCAAAGCTCTCTGGTGCCATTTCTTTCATCACCAACCTTCCTGACAGATATGACACTCAGGTCTTCCCTCTCACTCTTATTCTAGTTGCCAATATCATCACCAAATTCAAATTTACATTATGAATCACTGATTGGTATGATCACAGGTTGGTGAAAGAGGGATTCAATTATCTGGTGGACAGAAACAACAAATTGCAATATCTCGAGCCATTCTGAAGAATCCTTCGATACTACTACTCGATGAGGCAACAAGTGCACTTGATGCTGAGTCTGAGAAGGGTGTGCAGGAGGCACTTGATCGTGTCATGGTGGGAAGAACAGCTGTTGTGGTAGCCCATCGCCTCTCCACTGTTAGGAATGCAGATGTGATTGCTGTTGTCCATGGTGGGAAGATTGTTGAAATTGGGAGTCATGAAGGGCTGATTTCAAACCCAAATAGTGCCTATGCAGCTTGTGCAGATCCAAGAGACAGCTTCCTTACAACGCCAAGCCTCACAAGGCCCCGTCATGGGACGACATCTCAGGTACTTAAAAACCTTGGACACAAAATCCTTTCACAGATTTAATGATCTTAAGCATTGAATTGATGGGAACTAACTATTAAAAAGCACTACCTTCTTAGAATCATACAGACATGGCAAACCACTGACAAAGATTTCTTCTCGTGGCAGTGTGAAGCTATCATGGGAACTATCACTCACAACCTCAAGTTTTAGGACGAGTTTCCAATCTGATAAGGAATCATCATTTGGTCGTGTAGCTGAAGATGAGTCTGAGACTGTAAGATTGAAGAGCATTTCGTTGAGAAGGATATATTCCATGGTGGCTTCTGACTGGTTATATGGGGTGTTTGGAATCATTGGTGCAATGGTTGCTGGTGCCCAAATGCCACTGTTTGCTCTTGGGGTTACAGATGCTCTTGTTGCTTATTACATGGATTGGGATACAACACGCCGAGAAATCAGGAAGGTTGCTCTTCTCTTCTGTGGTGGTGCTGTTGTGACAGTCATCTTTCACACCATGGAGCACCTTAGCTTTGGAATAATTGGCGAGCGACTAACTTTGCGAGTGCGAAAGAAGATGTTTGCAGGTACAACCATCATACCATATACTAGTCTTGAATAAACAAAAGATCATAAACAGAAATCCAATCTATTTTTCAGAATTTTACAAGCAGGTGCCTCAGTAGACATGGGCCTAGAAAGATTTTTAAGGGATAGAAGAATGCAGTTAAAGACGGTAAATACCATGGATGGATCTCTGCAACTGCAAGGATGTAACAACAATTGCCTTGTGCAGTTGGTGAGCTGTGGTGTGTAAAAAATCCATGCTCAGAGGTCTCAAGTTCCAGCCTCCGGGCTGTTACCTACTTCACTCCCTACCTATCAGGAAAAAAAAAACTGCCACGTTGTAGATGGAAAAACAACATAAGAATAATTCTTCCATTGAGCTGGGTATCCTAACCGGACTAGTTGACAACAGATTAATGAATCATAATTTAATTAGTTAGTTCTTCAACTAAACTATAATCATGTCCTATGGGTGTCTTTTTAATTTCTCTTCTGCATTTGCCCTGCACTTGGCCATATTTGAACTTTATCCAACCTTGCTCATCTTTAATTGCAGCCATATTGAGGAGTGAGATTGGATGGTTTGATGACATGAGTAACACAAGCTCAATGCTCTCATCACGCCTAGAAGCCGATGCTAGTTTACTAGGAGGAATGGTAGTCGATCGTTCTACAATTCTGTTACAGAACATATTTCTGGTTATTACATCATTCATCATTGCTTTCCTTCTGAATTGGAGGATCACACTAGTCCTCATTGCCACATATCCTCTGATTGTTAACGGCCACATCAGTGAGGTTTCTCTCTTTTTGCCCTTTCGTATAGCTGCTGACCATATGACGCATTGTTTAAGATTTCACAGTAGATACTGTCTAAATAAGAGAACCTAAATATATGTTACAGAAACTCTTCATGAAAGGTTATGGTGGTGATCTGAACAAGGCTTATCTCAAAGCAAATATGCTCGCTGGTGAGGCAGTAAGCAACATCCACACCATTGCCGCATTCTATTCTGAAGATAAGATAATTTTTCTATATGCAAATGAGCTAGAAGAGCCCTCAAAACGCTCATTCATTCGAGGCCAGCTTGCCGGCATCACATATGATGTCTCCCAATTTTTCATCTTTTCATCCTATGGCCTAGCCTTGTGGTATGTATTTTGGGCTTGTAGAACATGTTAAAAATGTTTGGTTACCAACTATATAGCTTCAGTGCCTAATGTCATGGTTCAATTTGTGCAGGTATGGCTTTGTTTTGATGGCAAAAGAAATCTGCAGCTTCAAATCAGTCATTAAATCCTTCATGGCTTTAATTGTAACAGCATTGGCCATGGGAGAGACACTTGCTTTGGCTCCAGACCTTGTGAAAGGGACCCAAATGTTGGCTTCAGTCTTTGATGTATTGGACAAGAAAACAGAGATTGTAGGGGATGTTGGGGAGGAAGTGACAAGGGTGGAGGGGACAATTGAATTGAAGGGTGTTGAATTTATTTACCCTTCAAGGCCAGACATTGTCATCTTTAAAGATTTCAATCTCAAAGTAACAGCTGGGAAGAGCATGGCATTAGTAGGGTCCAGTGGATCTGGTAAGAGATCCGTTCTCTCCCTTATACTGTGGTTCTACGACCCAACGTCAGGGAAGGTGATGGTTGATGGTAAGCATTTCCTACACATTCATGAAAATAATTTGATCTTTCTGACAGTTTCTTTCATGGGTTTGGCATAAGAACAGTTACATTCATGATGCTTCACTCCTGTATGCCAATGAAGGCACAGGTCATGAGTAACCTTCATGAAGGGGAAAAATACTGAAAGGGTACCAAATGGGCTGATGTCTAAAATGGTTAGGCCTTCTCTAAGTATTGATGTTCCAAGTATTGTTTCCAGGAAAAGACATTAAGAAACTCAAGCTCAAGTCCCTTCGAAAATACATTGGCCTCGTCCAACAAAAACCGGTACTGTTTGCCACAACAATTTATGACAACATTCTTTATGGAAAAGATGGAGCATCTGAAGCAGAGGTCATTGAGGCTGCTAAGCTTGCTTTGCTAAGCTTGCTAATGCACACAGCTTCATTAGTAGCCTTCCTGAGGGCTACTCAACCAAAGTAGGAGAGGAGGTGTGCAACTATCAGGTGGCCAGAAGCAACGGGTTGCCATTGCTAGAGCTGTTCTCAAAAACCCAGCAATCTTGCTTCTTGATGAGGCCACAAGTGCTCTTGATGTAGAGTCTGAGCGTATCGTTCAACAATCCCTTGACAAGCTAATGAAGAATCGAACAACGGTTATGGTGGCACATAGGCAGTCTACCATCCAAAATGCAGATCGTATATCGGTTTTGTAAAATGGAAAGATCATAGAGCAAGGGAACCACTCTACTTTAATAGAGAACAACAAAGGTACTTATTATAAGCTAATCAACTTACAGCAACAGCAGCAACAACAGTAAAGTGAGTTAATTACCAAGATAAATATTGTACCTATCTTCTTTTCCCCCTTCCGATTTTTCACCCCCTTTAGCGACAACGGTTATTTTTTTCTTACCAAGAATGAAATGTCTTACCAAATTAAATAATTACAAAATGAATGAAGAAAATAACACTGCTCTTGAGAGATTCACTATTATTGAGCAAAGTTTTATGTGCAGAAAAATGATAACTAAATAAGAAACAAAGCATTATAAAAGTGCTCGGAGAACCAATTAAATGTGGAAGATCAAAGTTGACATTTAAAAGTCCGCAGTGGTAAACGTAAAATACTGAAATAATTATTGGGAATTATAGAGCCAGTCTCACATCAGTTGATCAGGTACTTGGTGCCTCCTTATATATGAGGAGATCAAATGCCTTACGGTTTTGGGTGGACCGTCTAATATGTTATAAGAGTCCGTGGTTCCTTCCCTTGTATGCCTTTCCACTTGTATAGTGGCATTTCTATCGTTTTTTGGTTGTCTTTGTTGGCAACCTTGGCCATATGACATCAATGATGTCACCAGGGTGACATGGACGAAAGTGGTGATGTGATAGCATACCGTCTCTCCATGTGATGATAGTATTATATGAAATGTTTGGAATGAGTTGGGTCACTCATGATAGGTGATTCGGAATTTCGTGTTAAAACTGGTAAATTTGACCTATTTACGCTCGGGGATATTTTCAACATTGAAGATGATCTTTTTGGAAGACGGATCCTTCATGTGTATGAGTATAATTTATTCTTTCCAATGCACCTGATTTCATCTCGTTTTGATACCGTATGAAAAAGTTAGACATCCGTAGGAAAATTTGGCTTATTTTACATTCGAAAATTTTTTGGAATTGAAAATGATTTTTTTTAAAGATGGATCCTCCATTTGACAATGTGAGTGTAATTTATTATTTCCAACTCACCTGATCTTGTCCCGTTTTGATACGATATGAGGAAGTTATGGCATCTGCAAGGTTTAGGGGCAATTTGTTTCTTTTACAAGGTGAGACTGATGATTGGGTCTTCTAAAAGATTGTAAAGCATCGAGTCATGATTCATACCTTTTTCATTTTGACTCCATCCAAAGTTATATGAAGAAGTTGTGGTTGTTTCCGTGAAACTGGTCCAAAAAATCCAAATTGAAATTGACAAATACATCTCGGTGTTGGTGGGGGTGGGGGTTTTAGAATTTTATGTTTGGAAAGAGAGGATTTGTGCAATTACTAAAGAATTTGAAGATGGGGGGTTTTCAACACAAAAAGTTAAGCTTGAAGGGGCTTCTGTGTAATATAGGGACGATGGAAAATTCTAAATCTAAGGCTATGGTTGTGCCATGTGGCATAGATCCCAATCCAAGGGCTGGTCTATCTTTGCGCTGACACATGTTGGAAGAGATTCCATCGCAAGGTTCTCGGTTTCTCCAATGCATCATGATTACTGTTGTGGCGCTACACTTGATCAACCCTACCTGTGTATATGGTGCGCTTATGCGATGTCACTGAAGATGCTCTTTGCGATGATCTGGTTGATCTGGATCTAATGGTTCTAATCTAATGGCTCCTGAAATATGCCTCTTGATTAGATCTAATCCAACGGCCTCCTTGATTTGTGCTCCCCCAACCAATAGGAAGCCGACAACATGTTGACCAATGATGTTAGCGGCTGACAAGTATGTCATCATGCATCAGCAAAGGTTCCAAATCTACATCCCAGATTTAAGGACCGTTTGATCGATCCATGGGCTGATAATTAAAGCGCATTTTTGAAGCAAATCTATGATTGAGATTATACCTCATTCTTGTGCTGCCATTGCACCCCACACCCCCCCAAAAAAATAACTTTTCCTTATATTTGGTTGGTCCAATTTTGAAGGGTCATAACTTTTAATTCCTAAGGCCAAATTAGTCCATTCAAATTGCAGATTTCTCAGATTTTCATCTTCTACCCAATGGAAGTCTGAAAAAATAGGGTTTTGGAATAGAAAATTCTATGGTTTTGAAGAGAGAAGTTCCCCCTTGTGTGTGTGTGAGCATTTGATGGTGGTTGGGTGTTTTTGGAAGGTGGTTTCTCCTCCATTAAAGTTTGTTTGAGAGGTTATTGAGCTATATTAATGGTGCATTGATTCCAAACCAAGAGAAGTGAAAAAAGAAAAGAGGAGAGCAAGCTAGGGTTTTATTGTGCATTAACGTTCAAGAAGACAAGGGGAGAGAAGTTGTAAGGGCTCATGCTTGCAATGAACACTTGATGAACCAAGGTCCTCTTGAGAGAGGAAGTTAGAGATTCCAATAATCAATGCAGACCCGGTTGTGAGATTTTCTAACCCTAGAGTTCCTTTACAGACATTGTGTGTAATGTTATATGCATGCTAGTTGTAGTGGATGTTTATTTATACATGCTAGGTTGAGGTTGACTATAGAACATATTGTATAATTCCATTTGATTGTATATCTCTATACTGGGTGCTTATGAGTACTAAGCATCAAGAGTTGGTGTTCCCTTGCCATGGGTGCTACAATTTGTACTGACACCGTGTGTGCCTTCTCTACTATAGGTTGGGAAAACTAAATGTGGGTGCTCTCAATTGTACGTGCAGTTAAAGTACTGTATTGAGTAGGTACGTAGCCTTAACAGGCATATCTCCGGGGTTTTAGGTATCTTGTCGAACCTCGTAAAAATTTCTATTTTGCGGGTGTGATTTTTCTTTACACTGTATATTATATGATGTGCGTGGAATGTAGAATGAGTGTGCATACTTGAAAATGCCTATGAGAGGTTGAGTGTGTATAGACTATGTGCGAGCAGGTACAAGTGTTACAAGGTTTGCTAAGTTTATATTCAAGCCAAATCTGGAATCAAAATTAGACTTATTGATTCACCCCCTTCTCAATGACTATCGGATTATAACAATTGGTATTAGAGCCGTTACTCAGTGACGGTTTAACCAAAAGCTAAGTGATCCAATGGCAGTATGACAGGTGAAGATTCTTCAGGGTATGCTCCAAGGTTTGATGGATCTGACTTTGTTATCTGGAAGAAAAGGATGTGGTCTTACCGAATCACTGGGGTATGATGTATGGGCTTCAATTTTGAAAGATTACAAAGAACCTGAGATAGGTCCAGCTGATAATGAAGCCAATAAGGCCTATGATCACAACTAAAAAGCAATAAATACCATTTTCTAAGCATTGGGAAAGAGTATAATGGACAAAGTGATGGACTATGACTCTGCCAAGGCATTTGTGACAAACTCAATAACATCTATGAGGGAGATGACAAGATCAGAAAAAACCAAGCTGCAGACCTTCAGAGTTCAATTTGAAAGTTTACTAATCCAAAAAGGAGAGAACATTGATACTTACATGACCAAGGTAAATGAAGTGGTCAACTCCATCAAAGGACTAGAAGCCACTCTAGAGGATTCCACTATGCGTCAGAAATTTTTGAGATCTTTATTTTCCAAATACGACTCCAAAGTGTCAGAAATTGAAGAAGCAAAGGACTTGGACACACTTACCCTTAATCAAGTGCATGGCACTTCCACTCCTCCTGAAATGAGAAGGAGAAAAGGGAATCCTATGATAATCAAGTTGCCTTTAAGGAAATGAAGAATTTGAAAATTAAGGAGAAGAAATAGACTATAGAAGATGGCATTAATGAGAGTGAATATGGGGCTACATGCCACTTTACCAAAAAGTTGAAGAAAATAACACGAAAGTAGAAAGGCAAGTTGCCTTTCAAGTACTTCAACTATTGAAGGGTTAGACACTTTGTAGCCAAGTATCTTAACAAGGGACAGATAGAGTGTTGAAGATGATAGTGATAAGAAAAGAAATTTTAATGAGAAAAAGAAGTTCTTCTCAAATCGATACAAGAAGACTAGGGACAAAGAAAAAAATCTAGTTTCCAAGAGATGCAATGACACATATATGATGAAGAATCTAAAGAATCATCAGATGATGAAGATGATGAGGCTATGTTCATGATCTCATTAGATATGAAAGAAAACAATATGAATTCATCTAGCAAAGAAGAATCTTCAGAAAAAAAAGAAGAAGATGATGAAAGATCACATCTAGAGGCTGAACCCAGAGATGTTATTAAAGAGCTTGGAAGGAAAAGGTAGAAAGTCAAAAAGGTCACCTAAGACCTCAAGGAGCAAGAACAGTTAGTTCTTGAGTTGAGAGAGCAAGCAGATAAGTCAATGATGACTTTGGAAGACTTTGAGTATCAACTTTTACAAAAGACAATTGATTGCAACACACTTGAATTGGAGAAAGTGGCTTTGAAACCATAGCCTGTGGAGCAAGCTAAGATTCCTGCACAATTTGATGGTTATGAAGATGATCTAGTTTTATTGAAGGCTAAGGTTGAAGAATTTTAGAGAAATGAGATTAATAGAGAAGACTCAGAAGATCGAAGATGATTCTTCTCCAAAAGAGCATCCTATCAGTAAGAAATTAAATAAAATCATCAGTGCTCAGAGACCGGTTCTCATTAAATTTGGATTTGAATTCTCAGAGAGGGAAGGCACATGTTACTACTGTTGTCAATGTCAAGAGAGTTGTGCAAAAAGAAAGAGAGCAAACTGATTAAGTCAGAAGAGAAAGTCCCTCTTTATTCCATAAGACTAACTATGCTGGACAACCACAAATGGCATGGCCAAGCAGGAGAGCAGAGAACTATAGTTACAATCAAAGTCCCCAACAGAGGCCTAAAGGATATAACAACTATAGAGCTCCTTATAGATGGCAAAAGGAACCTGTGAGGTAGAGGTACACTTTTCATGGTTATTTCTACAAGTGCAACAAATTTGGGTACAAAATCTCAGATTGTAAGTTTAACCTTGGTTCAAGGAGTTTTGTGGACAAAAACCCTTTTGCAGCCCTTATGGGGGAGATAATTGAATGTTACAAATGCAACAACTTTAGGCATATTGCAAGAAACTGTAGAACTATATTTTCCGCATAAAGTCAATATAATAGAGGCAATCAGAAAGTTATCGAAAAACTCAGAAGCTGATCAGGTGACGAAACAATTTTCAAGATAAAAGAGAGCACAAAAATCTCAATCTGTCAAGAAAGTCTCGGTTCAGACTGAGAGAGTAGAAGATGAAGAAAATTAAGCTGCATTTGTTGTTTAGAGAGCATTAATGCTCAAGGAGATTCTAATCCATGGATACTTGGTAGCGGTTGCTCAAGCCACATGATAGAAGAGATAAGGGAAGATTTGAACAATTATAAGACTTAGAAGGTGGATCTGGGAAATTTAGCAACAACAATAGTGCTAGATTACAAGGAAGGGGTTCATTAAGCTAAATCATGAGAAGATGAAATCTCATGAGGTTTTGTATGTTGAAGGGCTCAAACATATCTTTTTAGCATCAACATAGGCTGGGGTTAGCGGATGATTTTTTTTGTCCTTGATCTTGAGAAGTACCTTAGAGGGCACTCAATCTAGTAGGGTGAGCGAGGAGTTTTCCAGACTTGTGTCTCTCGTTCTCTTCAGGTCCTGTTCTTCCTCTTTGGGGCATGTAATTGCCTTTTTCTTCTCTTGAGGTGGTTGAGCCATCACTTTTTGTGCCGATAGGTTCTCATCCATCAACACATACTTCTGGCATCACCTCGGGACTTCAGATAGCTTTTCCAGGAAGTTCTTAGACAACTACTTGATGAGCTCGTTATGGCACACTCCCTAGTAGTACACGCTAAAGGTTGTTCCATCTTGTAGGTCTTGAACTACTACAGTTGCCTCTATGAAGCATGTAATGTAGTCATGGAGTGACTAGTCTTGACGCTACCTTATGCTGAATAGGATTTGAGGTTTTCTGTTATCGAATGCTAGTTTGGAACTTGGCAATAAAGCCAGTCACTAGTCCTTCGTAGTTGTGGATTAACTGAAGCTTCAGGGTTGAGTACCATGTTAGTGCCGCTCCTTTGAGTGAGGCTAGGAAGGCTTAGTAAAGTGCTATGTCTGAATCACTTTCGATGGACATTACTAAGTTGTAGTGACAGAGGTGATCGACAGGGTCAATCATCCCCTCGTACAGGATGAATGTAGGTATCTTGAACTTTTTAAATAGATTAGCTTTTTCAAGTTCAATCGATAAGAAGCTATGTATGGGGACCATCAGCACTCCCATCATCGAATTTTTCATACTGCTCACTTCTCTTGTCCAACTCCTGAATACGACTCTAGGCTTGTCTCTTGATTGGGATGGATGACTTCAGAAGGAGCGAGATTGGTCTGAACGGCTCTAGAGCTTTGGGATTCCTCAGGGGATTGGCATGCCCCTCCTATCTTCTGCAATGTTCATGATCGATTTCCTCTGGGTGAGGGACTCCATTCCCACACGGCCTTTTTGCGGTGTAGTGAGAACCACGATGTCGGGGAATCTCTTCTCTCCCATAAGGTTGTTGCTTGATTTTACACTCCCGAACAATCTGTGGGGTCCTATATCCCGAACATTTTCACCCCTTAGTTGGTCAGTTCTGTGAGTAGGGCTTCGGGCTTGTGAAGTGGATCTCATAGCCAATCCATGTTTGGTTCGTACATTTGTCGCCTGGGCTCACCTATGTTTTTCATGCGAGTGTTTGCTATTGGCCCCCACTAGCTTGGAGGGACGAGGGTTTTGCTAATGGCATATGTTGGAGGGTCCAGTGCAACTTCCCTCATCTTCTTGCGGATCGACTTGCGTATGATATGGATGGTGTCTGTTAGTGGAACGTGTCTATCCATCATTGTGTCAATTGATCGTGGGCCTTAGATGCTGCTTATTAGCCGGTGTGGCGATGCATGGTCCTCCTTCAGGCAGGGATGACCCGTATTGGCAGAGAAATCTACAAAACATATCTTTGTAGCAATTGGATTTGTAGGTCGTCTTAGGGTTCAGCAAACCAATTAATGGGGGTGGTGGCAAAGCCCCTCCTACCAGTGGAACGTGACCATTCCCTACTGGAGATTTTCTCCCTACTCCGGATGAGATGAACCCACATGGGGTGTCAGTGGAGGAAGGTCCTCGACATTCACTTGTCTTACTTGATTTTCCTATCCTCCCTGCCCCCCTTGAGTGACAGGAGGAGAATATATGGAACGTCCATTACACAGATTCATTGTTCAAGTTGGTGGCTTTATAAGTAAACATTTCTCACAGACGATACCAATCTTTTATGGTAAGTAATCGTCCTAGGTTTCTTATTAAACCTTCACAGAGGAACAAACACAAGAGAGTGAACGCCAAGTTAATCTTGTGGGGACTCTCCGATGCCTAAGTCAGATCTCTCTACAAACAGAAATTCCAAAAAGAATAGAAAAGTGTTGATCCCCCTGAGAGGAGGCTTACTTGTCTATTTATAGTTGATGAATGGCAGAAATGGTGAGAATCCCAATTTGGTATAGTTTCTAGTGCTGGTAGGAGTCCGTATATAGCAAGAGTCATCTTAGGAGAGTGAATCAAGAGAATATTCCAGCTATGAAAGCTTCACGTGTCCCACTTATCTTAGGAGATCTGCTTCCCCCCAGGGAGGATTAGAGTCCCATTAAGCACCGTTTCCTGATTATGATAGGTCTGATAGTGATACCCTACTTTTTAAACCCAGTCTAATTACACGGTTGACCCGGTTTAACCATGCAGGACTCGAACCGGAGAGGGTCAAGGTGGGTTCCTTATGGACCATGATGGCAAGGGTGACCTTGAACACCGGTTGGCCAGACAAGTCTGAGTCAGTGCCAAAGGAGACGAGTGTACCCAAGCCATGTACATGCACATATCATAAGGCCATGTATGGATAAAGCTGGTATGTAGCCGTATCCTAAAGTGCATACGTATAATATACCTTGTGCTGAGAATGAGATTCATGTCGAGAGTCGAATTCCACCAAAATCTCACTTGTTGGTCAATTTTCGGCCCTCAGGTGAGCGGTCTCAGGTGGGCGCATCTGCCCACCTGAGTGATCCCCCCATGTGCTACTAATGATTTTAAGAAAGTATAAATAGCATTATTTGTGTTTTGCAATATCTCATTTATTACACGGAAAGTTGGTGAGAAGATGAGAGGAGAGAGAAGAGAAGGGAGAAAAGAGAACGAAGAAGAAGAAAGGGGAAGGAAGAGGAAGAAGAAATGGGTTTAAGCGGTGTCAATGTTTGATCTTCCCATTCCGACACCGGAAGAGTGATCTCCAACACAAGATCTATGTTTAGAGGTGACCGAAGGCTATGTTCCTTAATCTTTCACCATACCCAAGTAAAACCCTTGATTTGGGTAGAGTTCCTTAAGGTCTTGTAAATCCCCCTTGAGATGATGAATCTAAGGTTTAATAGATAGTCTATGTGTTGATTTTGAAGGATTTGAAGAGTGTTTATAAGGTTGGAGAAGCATTGGTGATTTGAAGTGATTTTGGGGTTTTGAACGAGTTCTTGAGCAAAGAAGGTAAGATGGTTTTCCATTCCTTAAATCTAACCTAGATCTAGGTTAGAATCATCTTATGAGATCTTGAATGTGTGAAAAATGGGATTGGAAAAGCCACATTTGATTCCCCAAAGGTTGGGAAAAATTTCGGGAAAAATGACAGTTTTTTGCCCTCTCAGGTGGGCTGAGACCGGTGGGCCAAACGGCCCACCTGAGAGGGCACCCCCTCGAGGCCAACCGGTGGGCCCCTATCAGTGGACCGACCTACCCGTCGGTCAGGACCGGTGGGTCCAGACCAGTGGGCTGTCACAGGTGGGCTATCCGACCCACCCGAGAGGCTCCCAACGTGATTTTTAGTACGAATAGACCCAAAACGGACGTACGACCTTCTTTTAGGATTCCAAACATGATTTTGTCATCAAATCTTGTTAGTTTTGATCCCAAAGTGGTGAAATGCTAATCCCATTCACTTGTGATAGGTTCACCAAAATTTACGTTTCTCACGCCGGATCTCATCCGTACTGGGCGTGAGTCTTTGTACACTATAGGTAAGTGGGGAGAGGACGTTTGGCCTCATTTTAAGGCTTTTTTGGCATTCATTAAATTGTATCTAGACTAGCCATGTCATCATGCAAATTATATGTAGCTTAGCCATCCTCATATTATTATGACATGTGTGTTGTGTTTATTTTCTCAATGTCAAATGATGATGTGATTATGTGATGAATAATGACATCATTGTGCATCATGTATTAATAGACTAGATGCCGTAGTCGGCTTGAAAACGAGTGCATTGGTGGCCTGTGGAATGGGACGCGGTGGCACTATACAATCGTACTATGTCATATAGGAGCATACGATTTAGGATTATCATCTTCCCGTGCTACGACCCTTCCCAACAGGGGTTGAGGTGTTGGTTTACCATTTGGGGGGAAGCAGTGGTCGCAGTTGTCGGGTCACTATGGTGGTTAGACATACTCCCGGTTGGTCATTAGGACAGTCGGCAACCTCGGTAGTATATTCAAGAGGGTCAATCGTACTGCTTTTAAATTACTGGAGTCAACACCTTTATTTTCTATCATTTACTTTTATGTTGAGAGCCGGTCGTCGGCATGCCTTACTTTTTCGAGTACTCATGGTGGGCCTTCTCTGATAGCCCTATGGGCATATCGCGGGATGGAGTTCGCGGCTCGTACCCGGAGTATACGCGCACTGTGGTTGTAGTAGCACTAAACCAAAGACTTAGTAATGTTGTTTAGGTGGATGTGATGAAAAATAAATTGCATAGCATATAGTGCATATGATTGTGATTGTTGTGTGGAATGTTGTGTGGTCCTCCTTTTCACTTACTGAGCTAGTGAGCTCATCCCACGTGTACACCTCTTCTAGATGATTTTGTAGGTCACCAGCCTAGGGATCAAGGGTCGGGCCCCACAGTTGAATTCCCCAAAGAGGATTGGTGGGTCCCCGAGGACTATGAGCACGGCACAGATTGCACGTACGAAGGCTGTGCTATGGGACCACAGTAGTGGCTCTATACAGGGTTACTTTTTTATTCTTTTGATGATCCCTTTTGTGTACTTGATACGTGAATTGTTATTCTTTTTGTGTAAATATCATGCCTGTGGGCCCACATGTATTTATCTATGTACTACAATTTAGGTATCAAGTATATTGGAGATATTTACAGGTAAATTAAGTCTTCCGCTGAACTGTTGAACATTATCTTAGTTGTGTGTATGCTGTGGTTGGATACTGTATCAGATGATCCTGGCAGGTATAGGTTAACCGGAGTTAACCCTGTCACCGGTCCGGTTCTGTGTGAACGGGGTGTGACACTGATCCTTGCTTGAAAGCTGTGTACTGGATTAAGAATGATTTATGGGTAGCGTATTCTATTGAGGAATCCTGCGAGTATCAAATGACAAGTGACTTGAGTTTGGTGATTCGATCGCTGATTGACCTACCTATCCAAACGACCTAGATTTGATGACCTGGTGGGTCGACCCACATGTCTTGGCATCCGATGGGGTGCTACTTATTTCTAGGTTCGAGGTATGTCTTCCGGAAGGACATTCAGTCGTGATTCTAGTATGCTCCCGACCTACCAACTATCGTTCGGGTGTGGTGCTGATGCCCATATGTATTGTTCTCATTACGCTAGAGTAGACCAGCCGTTCGATGACTTGTTCTATCGTTGATGTTGATCGCTTGAGCTGTGACCAACCTAGGTAGCAATTTGTTGACCGGGAATGTGGCTTGGCTGGGGCTAGAAGGTTCGTCTAGATTTTGATTGAGGCCATCTATGCTTGCACATGCCACCTTGCTCCGTCTGGGTGATGTGCTTCCAATGACATATTTTGCCATAACATAACCAAAAAACCGAAACCTTTCCGATTGGCACTTTTATAAAGGTGTAACATTTTCTCTAAGCTAACAAAAAAGAAGTTAAATTTTTGTTAAAGGAACCCCAGATTGCCGTAAGTGCTAGGGCCACATCATTGGGCTGCTACAGTACAAGCTTAGTCAGCCCAACCTGAAATTTAACTTTTCTAATCCATATTTTCTTTTAAGAAGAAAGTTTTCCTTCACTAAGCAATGAGGTTCATCCTCCATCTTAGGGTTCAGAAACTTCTATGGGCTTTAGAACCTTCTCAAAATACCCTCCTAATACCCCCACATGCAATGAATGGGATCCCATTTGCCGTGGCCTTAGGGAAACTCCATCATTTTCTTAAAGTCCAAAGATAAATTTGTAGTTTTTTCCGTTGGCGCTGGCAATAAATTTTTTTATTTTGGCTGAGATTGTAGTAGTCCTTAGTCTAATTATTGCCTACTGACACCATTTAGAACCTGAAGCTAGGTAAAAAGAGATGCAGCCCAACCTTCCCAGTCCAAATTTTGAAAGGGCTGACCCATCTTAGCCCAATCTTTAGCATGCATGCTCAGGCTGGGCTGACAATAGTTAAACCCAGTACAGCCCATGCATGTTTATCCATGAGTGTTCCCTTAGCTAGCTACTATAGGTGGTCATCATTATGAATTAACCCTAAACAGAGTCTTAAAACAATATGGAATTGCTTTGGTAAGTAAAGCTTAAGACCCATTAATTCAATTGGTCCCCTCGGCCAGGAGATGTTAGAGGCCAAAATCATCACATAATTGGATGTCCTTTTTGGCTGTTTCAACTAACCGGCCACCAAGGAAAAAGAAAAAATCCAATCTTCCTCAAGTTTTCACTGATATGCATGATACAACAACTCAAAATATCCTATTAATTATGTTAATTAATTAATTATCATTGTAACTGTCAATTATGGATTAATTTATCTCGTTTCATAGTATCCAAGTTTGAATACTATGGATTAATATATAACAATTGGGAATGTTGGAATTGTTGAAACCTCGGTCATATTAAGTTATGATTACTTAGTGAATATGCTTAGGATTTTTCTACCAATATCATACTACTATTAAAAAGTATGTACTCCCTGTCTTTAGTATATTTTTTCAAAAAGACAAAAACCATTGATATCTATCAAATTTTTTTTTCAAATGATCAAAAAACCCCTCAAAATGGAAGATGAAAAAAATAATAATTATCTCTCTCTAAACTTGGAGGAGAAAGGGGAAGTAATTCATGCTATTACTCCTCCTTAAATCTCCCTCTCTCTCTCTCTCTCTCTCTCCTCAAAATGGAAGATAATAATAATAATAAACTCTATAATTCAACATGGAGCACAAAGAGGGGGGAGAGAGAGAGGGGAGGGAGTAAACAATAATGGAGATATTTACAAAAGTAAATATGGAGAGAGATATACCAAAAAAAAAAAAAACTTCTAAAATCTCTATTTTTACTCTCCACCAAACCATTACACCTTTTCATCTCTCTAATAAAAAATGATTTACTACTCTCTTTTTACTCTCCACCAAACCGTCGCACCCTTTCCTCTTTCTAATAATAAATGAATAAATTTGAATATGCTGACTGATGCATTCTCCTAAAATCTCTCCTTCCATCTCTTAAAAAATCTATTCACCCATGATAGTAATGTCTCTCTCTCTCTCTTTCTCTCTAAATGTGGAGGAGAAAGGGAAAAGTAACTCTTGCTATTACTCCTCCTTCAATCTCTCTCTCTCTCTCTCTCTCTCCATATTTAAATCCCTATAATCATTTAAAAAAAAAAAAATCTCACTCATCCTCTCACCCCCTCAAAATGAAAGATGAAAATAATAATAATAATAATAATAATAATAATAATAATAATAATAATAAGCTCTCTATAATTCTCTCTCCCTCTCTCTCTCTCTCTCTCTCTCTCTCACACACACACACACACTCTCTAAACGCGGAGAAGAAAGGGGGAGTAATCATTAATTATAATTATTAGTATTAAAAAGGATAAAAAAAAAGGCACATAATAAACCACAATAATTACTACTCTGTTTTTACTCTCCACCAAACCGTTACAGCCTTTCGTCTCTCTAATAAAAAAATGATTTACTACTCTCTTTTTACTCTCCACCAAACCATCCCACCCTTTCCTCTCTCTAATAATAATAAATGATTGAATTTGAATATGCCGATTGATGCATTAATTGCCTAATTATTATTTTTTTTTGGTAACACATAATTTTAGTTTCAGTTTAAAGGGAATCGAAATTTTGGTGTTTTAGGTTTTCTGACACTTCAATTGATGAATCAGAGAGCTTTGACATTATATTTTTGCTTGATTGGAAAAAGAGGAGAAGAATAGGTATGGTCCTGTTATGTTTTTTGTTGCATCTATAGGTATGTGCATGATTCATTGAAATATTTGAACGATAGCAGTAGACAGGGAATGACAGTTTTTTCTGATATTTTTAGTAGTCGGTAATTCTTTGTTGCGAGATGTCTTTATTCAAGGTGATTTTTCAACTAAGCATGGAACTAAGAAAAGTAAAATTTTGCTCTTGAATCTAGCACTCTAGTGAGATGGGCTATTGGGCTACATCATGTTTTCTCATAATATGCCTCTTATTGCTTTTTCCCAATATGACGTTTTGTTTCTCTTCTAAAAGGTTCATGAGTGCTGCTCTTTGAGAGAACCGAGAGGACAATTCGAAGAAAGAAAACAAGCAAATTAGATAAGGATATTTTCATCTTTGTTAGTATGGCTTAGTTATTTAGTCTTACTAATTCAGTACAAATCTCCTCCTTCCTCTTATACCTTGGTTCTTAGAAAAGTACAAATCTTGGCCTTCTGAACATTTGTCTAACTCTTGTTGCAGTGATCTGCTTTTAATCCCACTACCGATAATATTTAGTATGAAGAGCATAACCATTGGATCCAGATCTTTTCGTTTGTGGCTCTGAGTTGTTGTGCTTGTTTGGGTGAAGAAATTTAGTTGATGTTTTCATTGTGGTCTATTGAGAAATTAATTTTGTTTACCTTCTATTATATGTACAAAAGAAAGCAATGGTTCTACACTACTATACAATTACATAATGATACAGGTCTCTTGAGCACTTTCCAATCAGGAAACTATATCCTTTTTCTTTTTTCTTTGGAAAAAAAATTATGAAACAATATCAAACAAACTGTTGAAGAGAGAGAACGTTAAAGATGGACTGAAAAAAAAATGTGGGCGGGGGGGGGAAAGGCAAGGGTTCTATGAACATGAGGCATGAGGTTACCTACCCTAGACAGAAAAATACTTATTTTTATTGAGATAGATAATATAAAACTCTATTTATCAGTGTTAATAGAATGCAACACCATAAAAAAAAATGTTGGGCCACACTTGCATTTGCACATGTGTTTATACTAGTATAAACACTGACAAATAGATTAGTGGGAATTAATATAGAGTTTTTAGGTAGTATATATTTTTAAGATCCTATGATATATCTTTCGGAATAATCATTGGCCCAAATAGTGGCTGTTTCCGAGTATGTTACTTTCAAGTTCCAACTAAGCATTGGTAGGTGAAGTTCTATCTATTTGCACCGGTTTTCGGCTTTCTTCATGCTAAATATTTGGGATCGGACCATCAGATAATTCTGAGTTCTTTTCCTGTATCTCCAATCCTTGGAAAGCTGCAACTCGTCTAATCATTGCCTCGATCATTCACGACATATTTGTGTAGCTGCTATTTTTAGATCGGTTGTTTTTTCTTGTATTTCTGATAGCCTATCAAAGATGGCCATAACGATTTATGGAAGAGAGAATGGCAAGATCCACTTCTTGCCTCCATGATCTTCTTATTCAGAGGCCATAGACTGTACACGATCTTCTGTTGAATGAATTTTTTTCGCACTGAAAAAAAAATCAGAAAATAAATACTCCTAATTAAATTATATATCAAGGGTCAAGACCCATAACATAAGTATGAAATCAAAAAATGAAAAATTTGCCAAGAAAATAATAGAGTGAGTGAAGTGCGATCTACCTACGAATTAATCTATACTGAGGATGCTACATTCAAATATAAATAACTTGCTTGATCGATACACATAATTTTTGTACACTCAAAGGTTAAAGTGACAAATTTGCAGCAAAAATTCATGTCTTTGATTTAAGCATATTTAGTATTTTGGAGGAAGAATAAGTTACAGAAACCATAAACACATTGAAAGACTAAATATTATAACACAAACAGTTAATTAAAAAAGAATGCGGTTCCATGGAAGTAAAAACAACAATGGCTTCTCTTTTTTAGGGTTTTTAGAAAGTATAAGATGGAGTATTCATTCATTACTATTAAGAGGTTAATCCTGTGGCTGATGGATTGGCCAAATATGCAGCTGCAACCCGTACCTCTACTAACTCGGTTACTTCCCTTAGATTTTGATATATAGTGAAATGCTATTGGGAAACCAAGGTTTCGGTTCTCTTTAGTTTCTATTTTATTTGTCTTGATTTCCTCTCTATTGGTGGCAATGTTGAAGGTGAAGTGGGAGATTAAGTTTGTTTGGTTTCTCCCATTTGCGCATCTTTTTATTCCCTTCTTTCAATTTTAATATATTCTTTGCTGACCTTAAAAAAAAAATAAAAAAATAAAAAAATAAAAAATAAAATAAAAAAATAAAAAAAAATAAATTCTGATGAATTGTTTCAGGAAATATCGATGATCATACAATGTGTAAGCATCTAAAGGCTACAGAATTTTCAAAGTTGCTTTTAAGATTCATGACGTAGAAGATGATTGGAGGTTGAGACTCAATTGCAGAATTGAATAAATTGATCAAGAGAAGAAAAAAAGAATTAAGTCCTGTAATAGATTATGAAACTAACACGTTACCTGGATAAAGACACAATGGTTAGTAGCTTAACAACCACTAAGAGATGCTAAGAAATGACTTTATATAAATTGATGATCACCAAACGAGATCTCATCTTAAAGCTGATCATATGGCACATAAATTGACTGACATCAAATGTATTTTGACAAGTGTACTTTATTTGGGTGAATCATTCTTTTTCATAGGGTTCACATATATGCTTATCTCGTGAATATCTATAGACATGACATCATATTATAATTTATGCAGGTGGTTACAAAAGGATTAGTATTAATCCTTCAAATGATTCTCTCTAAATATTAAACTATGAAAGACCTTTTTAGGTATATTTTCTTGAACTGGAGAAGGGAAAGATCTAGAGAAGTTCTTCTACCAGTCTAAGTAAGACATTTAAGCAAACCTAGTCTGATAAGAAACCCAGAAAAAGCAACATTGAAAATGCTATATATAAGAGAATTAATCTATGATTTTTTTTTTACTATGGTTTGTTATTAAGAGACTTGCAGAGGTAACCAATGAGGTAAGGTAGGAAGAAATGCCATGCAAATCTTACCCTCTTTTTAACTCCTCTATTGACTATTAAATATAGTGATGTCACTATATGCAATATGGTATATATTAACCTAGAGCTGACTATGGCTGGTCGGAATGGAGCAAGATATGATTACCATACCCTCAGAAACCTCTAATATTTTCAAGATGTTGGAGTCATAATTTAGACCCCAGTGACCTTTAAACATCAAAAAGTCTTTTCCTTTTGGCTTTTTAATAAATTTTACTTTATATAGCAATTTTAGCAGCTCATTGCAAGATCAGGAAAGAAGATGGAAAAGAAAGAAAGAAACCACATGCACACCCTTACATTGTTGGATGGCTTTTCTTGTATACCAAGAAATTCAAAATTATACAGAAACATTTAGTGCAAGAATGGGACTAATCTAAGCAACTAAACCATAATTATTATTGTTTTAAAATACCAGTTTTCATATGAAAAAAAAAAAAAAAAAGTACTAAAGGTTTGGGAAGGGTCATTATGTACCAGCCTTACTCCCACTTAACAAAGAAGTTGCTTTCAGACTTGAACTCATGATTACTTGGTTACAATGGAGCAACCTTACAAGTTGCACCAAGGTCTGCCCACTTTTCACATGAATATGCAATTCAGTAATTCCTTTTAGCTATCATCTTGATCTAGCCGATCTCAATATAGGTGTTCTTTTATGGATTACCATTTCAAGTATTGCTCCT
>NW_024868099.1:157014-202977 GCF_013358625.1 Macadamia integrifolia
GTTATGAAATACTATTTACTCTATGTGTGTTATCAATATCTGTACATGCGATTCGTCGGGACATAAACTTTTATTTAATTTACATTTTTACTTTGAATTTCTAATTCAATTTATAATTTACTTTAACTTTATTTGAACTTTGACTTTGGTTTCTAGTAAAGAAGTTGAATGTATTCATTAGATAACTTTATATTTTATTCATCATTCCAGTTAATGAACTTAAGCAAATAGTTATATGTGTGAAACAAAACAGCTTAAAAATTTACAAATGTGAAATAGTTGAGAAACCCATTTTGAGGTGTTTCCTTTCTGTTCAGTGGGTTACTTGGTCCTAGTTCCCTGCCTAAGTAAATGTGAAATAGTTGAGAGAGCTTGGAAAATGCATCTTGTTGAATTTCAGAATTTATTGAGGACAATTCGCTGGAGGAAATGTAAGGCATTCGAAGGTAGGTTTGTTTTGGTAATAAAATGAGAAGCCAAGGGTCTTTAAAAAGAGTGAAAATTCATTCTAATTCATATGGTCCAGTACATGACACGATGACATCTCCAAGGATTCTGGTTAACTTCCAATATCCTCTCATTTCCACTGTCAATATCATCTGCAATTTATACTTATCATTTGGCCGCTAAACAATTATTTATTTTCCACCAAACTTATTTATTATTATCATTATTATTATTATTATTATTATTATTATTATTATTATTATTATTATTGTTATTATTATTACTATTATTATTATTATTATTATTATTATTATTATTATTATTATTATTATTATCCTTTCTAACATCTTCTTTTCATATATATGCATTCCACATGCATAATTGCATACTTGCATGGTAAACCTTGCATTTCTATTGCTTTGCGTCTATTCCTTTATACTTTTTCTATTATGTTTAATTATTACTTTTTTTCCCCTTTAATAAATCTGAAAAGGGATCTTAGTTTCATAAGATGTGATGATAAGTAGTTGTTTGGTAGAGCTGACCTGTGCAGTTAAGAGCAGTTGAAGACCGCTTTCCTTAAAGAAACTCTCAATAATAGAAGGGGAAGTGATTTAAATCAAACCACAAGGATGAGAAAGGTTGGATGTAGCAATTAATTTGAGTAAGCAATCCATGAATTATAATAAAATATCTCCTTCAAATACATCGTGAATTTTAATGGGTTTCAAAGTTTGAAAGTTGATTCTAAAATTTGTATCATCATCATCTTCATCATCAATTATTAGAACATGTCAAAAAGAGAAACAAATAGATAGAAATTGGTTTTGGGTTTGGCATACCTATACCAACTTGTTAATAACGAAATTTAATACCTAGGCATGGTCTTGAAACGAGGATCCGGCTAGATTCATGTCTTGGTCTATGCCAAAAGAAATTGGACTTAGCAAACACTCTATAATTGCACGTTTACAACATAGAATGTGTTATGGAAAAAGTATGCGATCGGCAATAACATGACATGAACCAGGCAACCCAAAAATGCGAGGCTAGCCGAACGGTACAAGGTCATCCATGATCCATCCAACCTTAGGCAGGCGCCCAAGACAGACGACGACTAACCCAAATCGCTAAGGGAGCATCAACGGCAGAACGGCTGAGCTAGTACCATTGTAGAAGGGACATCACATGTGGGTTCGCTGTGCAGCTACCCAAATCATTGGACGGGCCTAATTGCTCAGTCTTTGACTGAATGACAGGTTCCCAGGAACTCACCTATCGGTCTTTGGTGTACAATGTCTTGTATTCCATCGCAGTTTAATCTAGGGAATACTGGTGGAGGCGCCCCTACAAAACAGAACGGCGGTCCCGCTATATATTTGTAGCGATGTTTATTTTCTTTGTAAGAAATTCTGAGAGGTGTGAGGATGAGTGTGGTAACCCTACTCTCCATTGATAGTGAAGCAGAATCTCATCTCATCGAGGACGTAGGCAATCTTGCCTAACCTCGTAAACCTATGTGCGTTGTTTGTTTTACCTTCTGCATCGCTTTTAGGGTTGTGATTTTGCATTTTATCCTTATGATATTTTGACAAAACAAAAGAGACTATTTTACCCTTATGATATCTGAACTAACACATCCTAAATCTAAAGACCATTATACCCTTGTTATATCTTCAACCCTAAAATCTCAAAATTGGTCTTGAAACCTGGCATTATCACCTTCAACTTCGCCATCTCTGTTCACTGCAGCTTGTGAGTTTAGGGAGAAGGGATTGAATGGTGAAGGCAAGGACTGGTTTGGAGTCAGAAATCTATTTATGGATCATCTCAGTTGAAAGTCTCCTTTATTACAACTTCTTTCCCGACCTCTTTTCAGCCGCTTCATTTTCTTCTACAAGCCAAGGGAAGAACTCCATCTCTGCTGCTCTTTCTTCTTCACATAGAAGAGATTGTTGTTGAAGATTTGTTTAGGGATGAGATTATTCTTCTTCTGAAAGTTATGGATAAGTGATTGAAAGACCAACTTTGGTTTGTGGATGAAAATGTGTTCAATACTGAATTGATCCCGTCCTTCTCATTTTCTTAATGGCAGAAACAGTTCTTCTCTCTCACTCTCTCTCTCACATAAGCAATCATAATCCAATGGTTTTCAGATATGGGTGCCTTGACACACACACACACACACACAAAAAAAAAAAAAAAAGAAGAAGAAGATGTGGGTTCTTAAGTGTGGTTCCAAACCCAAGCTTTGTCTTCAATTGCATTAGTGTTTAACACAGTATTGATTGTGAAAAAGGTTTTTTTGTATTTTGATTTCTGAATTATAAAAGAGAATATATATACAGGATGTACACCCTAGTTGACCAACCATACTTGGCAATATTAAATATGGATACACAATATGAAATCACATAAAATATAGAATCTTGTTATAACTGAAAACACACATGTATTGAGTTACCCACTTGGGGTGGACTCAATGTTACGTTAATACACCCCCTCAAGTGGAAGAGTTGTAGTCATGGATCTTCAACTTTTCACACAAAAATTGAAAGCGAGCAGTTGGAAGTGATTTAGTGAATATATCTGCGAGATGATCTTTGCTGGAGATGAATTGCACAGAGAGCTGACGATTTGGAACCCTTTCTCGTACAAAATGAAAATCTATTTCGACGTCCTTGCTAAGAGCGTGAAATACGGGATTGACAGAGAGGTATGTGGCGCCAATATTGTCACACCAAAGCATGGGAGGATCAGGAAGTGGAAAGCTGATTTCCTTGAATAGGGACTCCAGCCAAATAGTTTCTACAGAGGCATCAACAAGAGCCTTATACTCAGCCTTTGTGGAGGAGAGTGCAATAGTGCGCTGCTTACGAGCCATCCAAGATATGAGATTGGGTCCAAGGAAGATCACATAGCTCCCAGTGGATTTGCGATCGTCAGAGCTGCCAGCCCAATCTACATCACTAAATGCTTGAAGAGTAGGACGAGGTGACCTCTCAAGAAGGAGACCATGGGAGTGAGTATCCTTGAGATAATGCAAGATACTTTTTACCATAGACCAATGATCCTTTATGGGAGAATGTATGAACTAGAAAACCTTGTTAAGAGTGAAGCTCACATCAGGTCGAGTGAGAGTAATGTACTGAAGAGCGCAACAATAGATTGATAGGTGGAGGGGTTAGACAGTGATGCAACCACATAAGAGAGGTACTCATTGGTGTCTTGACAGGCTTGCAGTCGACCATTCCAGCCCATTTAATTAAGTCATCCACATAACGAGATTGGGAGAGAATGAGACCTTTAGATTGTGGGAGAGCCTCAATGCCAAGAAAGAAATGCAGAGGACCGGGGTCATTGATGGAAAACTCAGTGACCCACTGGTGAAGAAGGCGAGAAACATGAGAAGATGAGCTGTTGGTCACAAGAATATCATCAATATATATCAACACATACATAAGGATACCATCGCGTCTGAAAGTTAACAGGGAAGGATCAGTATTGGAGCCCTAAAAATCCAACTGAATAAGGAACTGTGTAAGCATCTAGAACCAGGTACGAGGCGCCTATTTGAGACCATATAGAGACCAATGAAGCTTGCACACATGAGAGGGATTAGCACCATCTTCAAAACTAGGAGGCTCTACGATAAAGACATCCTCAGACAGGATGCCATGGAGGAAGGCATTGTGAACATCAAGGGGCGAATGGGCCAGCAAAGGGATGTAGCAATGGCCAAGATTGAACGAATATTCTTCTGCTTCACTACTTGACTAAACATTTCATTGTAGTCAACCCCCTCTTATTGATGAAAACCCTAGGCCACGAGGCGCGCTTTATAGTGCTCAAGAGACCCATCAGTCTTCCTTTTGATTTGGGAGACCCACTTGCACTCGACCAGGTTCATATTATCAAACTGATGAACTAGAGTCCAAGTCCCATTGTGAAGGAGAGCGTTAAACTTATAAGCCATGGCAGCACGCCACTCTGATATTTTGTTTGCTTGGGAAAAACACGTAGGCTCAGATGTAGGGGAGGCGTTTGTGGATAAGGTCGTAGGACGAGGGCAGAGTTGCATCTTGTGAACTCGGTTGGGATGGGTGGAGGTAGGTTAGTGGTTAAGGAGACCAAGGCCACTGAGAGGGGATGAGGGTGACAGTAGGGAATATAGTTCAGTTAGGGGATGGATATAGCACTGGGTAGGGGAGGAGAGAGAAGAAGCCAATGGAATGGGTGTGTGCATGAGGGTGGTGATCGAGCAACCACGGTAGGCGGTAAGGGTGATGGTACTATTGAAGTGGCAGGGGAGAGAGGAAGCAGGGGTGGGAGACCGAGTGGAGCAGTAGCCCAAGGGGTGTGAGAGGAACCAAAGGAGGTGGAGATGGGGGCACTGTTAAAGAAAAAGGAAAGAGTGACTCATCAAAACGAATGTGCCGTGCAATATACATGCAGTTGGAGGTAGGGTCAAGGCAATGATAGCCTGTATGGGAATCACTATATCCAAGAAAAACACAAGGAACAGAGTGAAAGTCTATTTTATGGGAATTGTAAGGATGGAGGTAGGGAAAGCAACGACACCCAAACACTCTAAGGAAAGTGTAGTCAGGTGCCTTGTGAAAGACAAGCTGAAATGGAGAAACATGGTTGGAGGTGCGGGAAGGCATCTGATTGATAAGATATATGGTTGTTTCAAACACATACCACCAGTATTTCCTAGAAACAAATCCATGAGTAAGCAGGGTGAGACCGGTCTCAATTATGTGTCTATGGCGGCATTTGATTGCACCTTGTTGTTCATGAGTATGGGGACAAGCTTTGCGATGGAAAACCCCAAGAGGGGTAAAGAACGCGAGTAAAGAGTAGTATGTGGATTTAATTTATGAGAGAAGAGGCATTCAACAAGAGCTTGAAATCGTTTAAAAATGCCAAAAACTTCAGACTTGTAAACCATAGGATAAAACCATATATATTTAGAGAAGTCATCAACAAAGATTACAAAGTACTTATGACCTTCAAGGGAGGGGGTAGGGGAAGGACCCCAAACATCACTGTATACCAAATCAAGAGGAAATAACCTAGTAGAGGAAGAAAGACCTAAAGAAAACCAACTGGCCTGGCCAAGTTGACAGCTAGTACACATATGACTCAATCGTGTGGACTGACATGACAAGTTACTCTGTAACATAAAACGAAGAAGACGCTGGTGAGGGTGCCCAAGGCGATGATGCCACCCATCAATGGACTTTTGTTCGGTAAAACTGATGGAAGGGACTGAGGGAGGAGTAGCCTTGAGTGTGTAGAGACCATTACTGCTCGGCCTGAAAAGAAGAGTCCTCTTGTGAACCTGATCCTTGACAAAGAAGTGAGAGGCATGAAACTTAAAGCAAACATTATTATCCTGACATAATTTTTGAATGGATAGAAGGTGTTTGGAAATAGTAGGAACTTGTAAAATATTATTAAGCTTGAAACTAAGAGATGGTGAAGAGGAGGGGATAGAAGAATAACCAACGTTAGAGATGGGGATACCCTTACCATTTCCAACATGGAGCTGATCATGGCCATTATAGGTATGTTATTGGGAAAGAGAATGGAGGTCAGGAGTAACATGATGGGAGGCTCCTATATTAGGGTACCAGGTTAGGGTTTTGGATGGGGGACTAGTTAGGGGTGGGTAGAATGGGAGGGTTAGGATGGGTATAGTGGGTAGTGAGGGGCATCATGGGAGGGAGTGGGTAGGATTGGGAATAGGTGTTGGGGTTGGCTTGGGGTTTGTAGTAGCAAGTGGTAGCATTATGGTTGGTGCGCTGACATATAGTGCAATAGAGGCGCCCTTGAGAGAAGTGACCATGGCCACAACCTGATTTGCCACTCCCCCTGCAACCACGGTAAGAACCATGACCTAGATTGGTTGAGTCACCAAAGGAAGGGGAGGACCGATAAGTGGTATTGGTAGTTGGGGGATCTGTAGTGTCACCTGTGTCAGATACAGAGAGCTTGCGAAAAGCGTTCATACTTTCATGGTTGAGGAGCAAACCATGTAGCTCATTATATGTAGGGATAACCACACGGGTAAGCACAGAGGGTACAATTTCATGCATATCCTCCACTAGGCCACGAAGAACATAGATGTTAAAGTCCATAGGAAGGAGAAGCTTATCGGCAACAGCCAACTCACCAGTGGTCGATTTGGCCCATTGAAGACACTGAGTGACCGTCTCATCTGTCTTCTGGCGAAGATTATGCATGCTAAGGTTGAGGGACATAAGTCGAGTGGATGAGGTCCATTCATAGGTCTCATGAAAGGTGTCCCTTATGTCCTAATTGGTTTCCTTTTCTATAATAATAGGAGCAACAACCTTAGAGAGAGAGAGAGAGAGAGAGAGAGAGAGAGAGAGAGAGAGAGAGGCAACAAGGAGACTAACTAGTTGGGAGTCCTGTTGTTGCCCAGTCAATGCTGCCGCAGGGTCAGTGGGACAGGGATAGGTACCATTAAGAAATCCAAAGAGATGTTGGCCATCGAGAAAAGGAATGAGTTGTTTCTTCCAAAGGTGGAAGTTTGTAGGGGTGACTTTAATGGAGAGAATATGATGGAGGGAGGGGAAGGAGGGTGAGGGCGGTGTGGTTGTAGCTATGGTGGTGGTGGCGGCTGGAGTGGCTGGAGGTATTTGGGGAGGGTCGGTGGCCATAAGTGTCAACTAGGAAGCACCGAACTAGCAACGGAGGGAGAAAGGCAACAACGTTGAATGGAGCAAAGCAAGGGAGGGTGAACCAGCAAGAGAGGATCGATTCTGCTCAGTGGTGCAGGAAAAAGAAAAAAAAAAAAAAAAGAGCCTTAAGCTCTTGATACCATGTTAACACAGTAGTGATTGTGCAAAAGGATTTTTTTGTATATTGATTTCTGAATTACATAAGAGAATATATATATGGGATGTATGCCCTAGTTGACCAGCCATACTTGGCAATATTAAATATGGATACACAATATAAAATCACATAAAATATAGAATCTTGCTATAGCTGAAAACACACGTATACTGAGTTACCCACTTGGGGTGGACTCAATATTACGTCAATAATCGGTAAACAAAGGCGAATGTGATGGTTGGGTGGGAGATGTCACTAGCACCGACGACGAGTGGTTATTTAATTCTCCCGAAGGCGGCTAACCCATCTTAAATAAGGGTAAAAAGGTCAAAACACATTAAGGAAGGGTAGTATGGATACTAACTAAAATATGGCATGACTTAATGGTTCAAACTTCAAAAGCCTCTTAAGGTGTTAGGTTAGGTGGGTTTATTTGTAATAAATGAAATGTGAGAGGGGTAAATGTAATAAGGGAATGTCAAGGGAAGTGGGTGTAAATTTCCCTTAATAAAACAAAGAAATGACCATAACAAGCTAGATATAAAAATAATGCAAAAATGGACTGAAATAGTAACAAAACAAGGCTTAACAAGCTTAGAAACGATATAAAAATCACTATAGTGTGTTTGCCTCTAGTGTGGGTCCCACGTGGTTAAATGGAATCTTCTCTCAGTTAAGAAACAAATGAGCTCATTTTTATATAAAATGTTAGTATGATGAATTAATAGGTAAACGTATATTATTGGACATTTGAGTAGACTTTGGGGTCATTTAACAACATTTTTAACCATGTTTACCCCTTCAAGGGTATTTTAGTCATTTCAACTATATGATCTCCAACATCATTGGCATTGTAATGAACACACTTCGTGTGGGGGTATTCGCGAAGGGTGGGGTTTGTCGGAGGTAGGACGTGGGTGGTGTTCATAGGGATAGGTTTGGTTGGTAATAAAATGAGTATTCTACATCATCGTGTGGGGGTATTCGTGAAGGGTGGGGTTTGTAGGAGGTAGGACGTGGGTGGTGTTCATAGGGATAGGTTTGGTCGTATGATGGGTGGTTATAGGGGGTGGGTTTTCATAGCACTGGGATTGGGTTAAAGGAACTAGGATGGAGGGTGAGAGAGAGCCGACGATGGAAGAGGGGTCTGGGATGTGGGAGTTGGGTTCAGTTATATACGGGGTAGGGAGTTTCAAAGTGCCACACTAGGGATGGAGGACAAAGAGGCCAGGGAGGTGGTAGATGTCACACCCAGCTCGCACAAAACTGAGCTGGTGATCGAGTTAACTCTGGTTAACTCACAAACCTGCCAGGATCAACAATGCAGTAACTGCAATACAATATACATCTACTAAACTAAAATAAGACCTGTATTTTCTGCGGAAGACCTGTTCATAATAATACCTATAATTGTTTCCCAAATGCTTGATATCTAAATTGAGTCATAAAAGTTATATACATTTGGGCCCGAAGGCATGATATATATATAAAAATATAACAATTTAAGTATCAAGAAATCAAAAGGGAGTAGATAAAAAAGAATAAAAAAGAATCACTCAGGAGTCACTGCTGCCATGTAGTACAATCCTCGCATATGCAATCGGCACCATACCTGAACTTATCAAGGACCCACCAGTCCTCAGAGAAAAATTTCACAGTGGGGCCCAGCTCTTGATCTCCAGGTGAATAACCTACAAAATCATCTAAAAAGAGTTGTGCACGTGGAATGAGCTCACTAGCCCAGTAAGTGAAAAGACTACACAAGGAAAACCATATAAACAGTCATAACACATATGCACTATATGTATGCAATTCATTTTAATTCTATTAGCCTAACAACATTACTATGTCATAGGCTATATATTACTCACTACCACAGTGTGCGTATGCCCCGGGTACGAGCCGCGAACCCCATCCCGCAATACACCTATAGGGTTATATCGGAGAAGGCCCACCATTGGTACTAGAATTTAAAATGCAAGCCGACTCCCATCAAATTTAAATGATAAAAAGTAAATGGGTGACTCCACCCAAAATAAAAGTAGTATGATCAGCCCTCTGAATATACCATCAAGGTTATCGACTATCCTAGTGATTAGCCATGCGTACGTCTAACCGCTACAGGAGTTCGACAACCACAACCCGATGCTTTCCCCCAATAGTAACCCAGCCTATTGAAAAGGTTCAAAGCACAAAGGAGTATATAAATCCTAATTACATGCTTCTACATGAGTATCGTACGATTACACGATGGCACCGCATCCTATTCCATAAGCCACCATGCTCTCGTTTCCAAGCTGACTACGGCATCTAAAATCTAGCATGCATATCATGTCCACATGAGATTCTTCCATCATATAGATCAAGACATAATGAATATTCAATCAAAACACAAAGCATAGCATATTATGTAAATGCACATTCAAATGCATGATATGACATATTTGATGTCTAGTCTACATACAAGTGGCATGATGACATGGCTATACTAACATATGTTAAATGATGCATAACATTCTAAAATTAAATCAGAGTCCACTCCCCACTTACTTGTAGATGTACACGGTGCTTGTACCTGGCACGTAAGAGATCCGATGTGTGGGTATGCATATAATGAGTGTAACCTATCATAAACATAATGGTTTATCATTTCACTATTTTTGGATCAAAATCATCATGTTTGAATACTAAAATTGGGCTTAGAATCATAAATGGGGGTTACCCATCTAATTTGGACCCATTTTGGGCAATCCGAAAAGACAAGTGGGCATGAGTCAAATACAGGCAGGCTTCGTAGCCCACCGGTTTCATACCCGCCACCAGAGCCCAGAAATTAAGTTCTGGGAACTCAGGTGGGCTAGAAACTCAAAGACAGGTGGGCCTGGAACACCCCTCAATCTTCAAACGAAATTCTCCCATTTTCTTCCCCATCTTCTCTTCGGCTTGGGGAACTTGTTTGGGGTCTATCCGGTGACTTAAATCACTCATCTAAGGTCCAATCATGTATCCTCAACCTAGATTCTATATCAAATCAAAAGAAAGAAGGAGATTCTTACCTCTTTCTTAAGAACACCAATGAAACCCCAAATTTTGCTTCTTTTGCTCAAGAACTTCCAAATACTTTAGATTTTCACCAACACTCCTTCCAAATCCTTCAAAATCATTGTACATACCTTCTATTAGTCCTTAGATTTGATTATCCATGTAAGATTAGTAAGATCCAAGTGGGTTCTTTCCCAAAAATCAAAAAGAGAGTTTAAGAAAGGGGTTTTTCCAAGAATCCTTGGAATGTGTATAATACCTACCTTAAATCGAAGATCCCGTTGGGCTGATCATAAATTTGGGCTCAAAATCCCAAGACCCAGCTCCGGTGAAGCTCTACGGTTGATTTTCATTCTTCTTTCTTCTTCTTCCTCCTCTTCCTTTCTTCTTTCTTTCTCTCTCTTCTTTACTCTCCCACCGACCAATTACCATTAATGAGGAAAAAGACAATAAATGTCTCCTCTTTTATACCTGGGCCCCCAAAAATATCTTCTAGTCATAGGTGGGTACATCTTAGGTGGGCATTCTCAGGTGAGTATATCTCAGATAGGTATTCTCAAGTGGGTATTCTCATGTGGGTATATCTCAGGTGAGTATATCTTAGGTAGGCACATCTTAGGTGAGTATATCTCAGGTGGGTATATCTTGAGTGAGTATATCTCAGGTGGGTATATCTCAGGTGGGTATACCATTCTAGTCAGTCAATTACTAGTATTCCACTTGGACTTCAATGGGGACAAACTCATACTTATAATTAAATTGCATAGGCACCCAAAATTACTAGCACGTACCCTTACTTCTTGTACATGGCCTCGTGGTGCGTGCAAGTACAAGGCATAGATGCATATATTACACTTGGTACCTGCACGGTCTTGTCTGGCTGACTCGAGTTTAAGGTCCCTCTTGCTATCATATTCCATATGGTACTTGTGTCAGTTCGCTCTGATTCAGCCCCTATATGATCAACCGAGTCAATATGGATAATTAGACTGGCTTTAGAAAGTAGGGTATCACATTACCCCCCCCCCTTTTTGAAAATTTCATCCCCGAAATTGTAGTACCTGGTTGTTCAAAAAGATGAGGATACAAGGTTTGAATATTATCCTCTTTCTCCCAAGATGCCTTTTCGATCGGGTGGTTGGCCCCACCAAATCTTCACAAAACCAATAGAGCAGTTGTGGAGAGTTTTCACCTTCCAGCCTAAGATCTCAGCCATATGTTCTTTATATGTCATATTAGGTTCTAAATATTCTGATTCCACAGGTAGCACGTGGGATGGATCATGAACGTACCGCTTCAACATGGATACATGAAAGATAATGTGAACACTGCTGAGGGAAGGTGGTAATGCCAACATGTATGCTACTACCCCAACTTGCTTCAAAATCTCAAATGGCCCAATATATCTCGGACTTAACGTGCCTTTCTTGTGAAATCTGTGCAAACCTTTGGTAGGAGATATTTTGAGGAACACTTATTCGCCCTCTTGGAATTTCATTTCTTTCCTACGACTATCTACATAGCTCTTTTGATGTGACTGGGATGCTTTAATTCTTTCTCTAATGACATTGACTTTATCACATGTCATCTGAATTATCTCTGGTCCAAGCATTCGACGTTCACCTACTTTGTCCCATTATAGAGGAGTTCTGCACTTTCTACAATACAATGCTTCATATGGAGCCATCCCAATTGTAGTTTGGTAGCTATTGTTGCAAGCAAACTCCAGAAGAGGCATATATTCCTCCCAACTGCCACTCATTTCCATGGCACAGGATCGAAGCATGTCTTCTAATATCTGTATGGTTCGCTCAGACTGTCCGTCTGTCAGTGGATGGAAGGTCGTACCTAGGTTTAATTGTGATCCCAAGGCTTACTGGAAGCTCTTCCAGAATCTGGGGGTAAACCTTGGGTCTCTGTCTGATACAATGCTCACTGGTACACCATGTAAGTGTACAACATTATCCATGTAAAGTTGTGCCAGCTTATCCATGGTTTAATTGGTCCTGATCGAAATGAAGTGAATTGTCTTAGTAAGCTTGTCAACTACTACCCAAATTGCATCCGTTCCCTTGGGTATACGTGGTAGTCCAGTGACGAAGTCCATTGTAATGTTATCCCACTTCCATTTGGGTACTAGGAGTGGTTGAAGAGTGCCAAAAGGTCAGTATCGTTCAGCTTTGACTTTTTGACATACAAGGCAAGTTGACACACATAGAGCTATTGTGGACTTCATTGCTAGCTACTAGTAGTGTTGCTTTAGGTCCTTGTATATCTTGGTACTTCCAGGGTGAAGAGAGTACTCAGAATTGTGTGCTTCTTTTACTATTTTGTCTTGTATTGCCTCATCACAGGGTACACAAAATCTGCCCCACAACAACAGTGCCTCATCACTGGCTAATGAAAAGCTAGGGTCATTCATTGTTTGCTCTTGAATCTTCTCCCTGATCTATTGCAACTCAGGATCCAAGGATGTTTCATTATGATTTCTTCCCTAATGGAAGAGTGTACCTATAGAGCTTCCAAGGACATGGTCAACTGTTGAGCATCATCTGACTGGTGCCCTACTTCAAAGGTCACTTCCTCATATAAGAGGATTTTATCCATTAACATCGCCTCCTGTACGAGCTCTGGACTGACAGCTAGATAGGAAAGTGACATAGTTTGAGCTTTCTAGCTTAATGCATCTGCCACTACATTGGCCTTCCCTGGGTGATACTGAATATCACAATCATAATCTTTCATAAGCTCAAGCCATCTCCTTTGTCCCATATTCAAGTCTTTTTAGGTGAAAAAATACTTACGACTTTTGTGATCACTATATATTTTGCACTTTTCACCATACAAGTAGTGACGTCAAATCTTTAAGGTAAAAATGACCATTGCTACCTCCAAGTCATGGGTAGGGTAGTTCTTTTCATAGTCCTTCAACTGTCTGGATGCATATGCTACCACCTTACCGTGTTGCATAAGTACACAGCCCAATCCAACTTTGGAAGCATTGGTATACATTGTCATTCCACCTGTGCCTTTAGGAATAGTCAACATTGGTGCTGACAGTAGCCACTTCTTCATCTCTTGAAAGCTTTCTTCACACTCCCTTGACCAATCAAACTTTATAACCTTCCTAGTCAGCTTGGTCATTGGTGCTGAAATTCGAGAAAAGTTCTCGATGAAGCGTATATAGTAACCTGCCAAGCCTGTGAAACTTTTAATATCTGTTACACTCTTGGGTACCTCCCAGTCTACTACGGCTCTCACCTTATCTGGATCCACTTTGATTCCATTTTCAAACACCACGTGTCCTAGGAATCCAACCTGTCTGATCCAAAATTCACACTTGTTGAATTTCGTATACAACTGTTGCTCTCTTAGTCTCTGTAGTACCATCCTCAAGTGTTTTGCACGGTCTTCTTCTGACTTCGAGTAGATCAAGATATCATCAATGAAAACAATAACCCACATGTCAAGAACATCATGAAACACTCGGTTCATCAAATCCTTAAAAACTGCTAGTGCATTGGTTAACCCAAAAGACAACACTAAGAACTCATAATGACCATACTGAGTTCTAAAGGTTGTCTTTGGTATATCACAACTCTTTATCTTGAGTTGATAATACCTGGATCTGAGGTCAATCTTTGAAAATATCTTAGCACCTTGTAGCTGATCAAACATATCATCTATGCATGGTAATGGATACCAGTTCTTGATGGTTAACTTGTTCAGTTTTCGGTAATTAATGCACATACGTAGGCTCCTTCTTTTTAACAAACAACATTGGAGCACTCCAAGGTGATACACTTGGCCATATGAATCCCTTTTTCAACAGATCTTTCAGCTGTACTTGCAACTCTTTTAATTCTGCCGGTGCCATTCTGTACAGAGCCTTGGACATCGGGGCAACTCTAGGAATAAAATCTATAGCAAATTCCAACTCCCTGTCAGGTCGTAGTTAAGTCAGATCATCAGGAAAGACGTTTGGGAACTCTTTAACTACCTCTACTTCCTCTAGAGGTGTGACCTTTGCATCTAAATCAATCACTGATGCTAGGTATCTTTGACACCCATTTTCCAACAACTTCATCTCTTGCAGAGCGGAGATGTGGACCTTCTTAGCCTGCTTTATCATATCCGCTTGGTGTATCAGTTCCTTCCCTTCATTATCGATCACCTTGATCTATTTCTTAGTACACATCATACTTGCTCGATGTAACCAATCCATGCCTAGTATAACATCAAAGTTTTGTATGCTGAACTTGATGAGTTGGGCATCTAACTGCTTTCCACTGATCTCAACGATGCATGGCCCATATATTTCCTTCAACTGTGAAGTTTTTCCTGTAGGTATACTAAATATCATCTTATACTCTAATATCTTGGGTGTCATGTCCAGTTTCTCAGCAAATCTCTTTGATGCAAATGAATGCAAAACCCCTAAATCAAACAAGACATATGTTGGTATACCTGATATAGGTAGGACACCTAATACAACAATGCATATAAGTGAAGCATGTCATCAATATTTACCAGAAGAAAATTCTCAAATTAAATCATATCTGCTACCACTTCTGTGCTAGCTTCGGCTTCCTTAGCTGACAAAGCATACATCCTTCCTTTTGGTTGACTCCCTTGAGTCAAAGCAAGTCTGTACCCAGAAGGCTGGTTGGCTAGTAAGGCTGGTTGGGCTCGAAAATCTTTAGTAAAATGCCCATATGAATGGTAATTAAAACAATGGTTCTGCAAAGCTTGAACCAGAGCAAAAGCTCTCTGAGCTTTACCCATAGCAAGTGGAGGGCGAGGTGGCCTAGTAGCTGTGGGCGCCGTACTAATATTCAGGTAAAAAGATGTAGTACCCAACCCACCAGCGGGTCGAGGAGGATAACCCAATGGCCTATAGGGTTATCTGAATGAAGGACCAAATCCATATAATCCATGGAAATTCTTACTCGGGCCACCCGAATCCGCTTAAGGGCTCGCGCTCTTCGACACTCTAGGTGTAAGGGATGATTCACTTTTCAGCTTGTCTTCAATGGTTTTGGCCTTCTGTAGAATCAAGGCATAGTCTGTGAGATCTAATACCTCAAGTATCATGCCAATGGATACCTTCAATACTTCTTACCCTTTTCTTCAGTCAATTTCATGTGAGGGGGTGCAAAGTAGAATAGAGCCTCAAACTGTTGTTGATAATCAAGGACAGACTTGCTTCCTTAAGTCAAGGCTGAGAACTTTGCTTCCTTGCAGTCTTTAAAACTCTGAGGGTAATAATTTGCTAAGAACAACTCCTTAAATTGCTCTCATGTGGGTTCTGGGTGTGTGGCAAACAATATGACCTTTGAGGCTTACCACCAGGAGTTAGCCTCATTCTTAAACTATAATCCTGCACAGATAATTTTTTGAGCATCAGTACACTTAATCACTTCAAATATCTTCTCAATCTCTTGAATCCATCGATCACTTCCCACCTTAGTGAATGTAGGTGGTAGGTTCCTTTTGAATGACTCCATCACTCGTGTGATATGGTCCATCGACTGAAAATATGATGCATATATCGGATGGTATGGGTAAGGAGGTGGCATCATCTATGGAGGTGTACCCTGAGGTAGTATGGGTGGTGTACCTTCCACTTGGTTCTGAGGGTTGATGCCAGGTGGTGTACCTCTAACTTGTGCCCCAACACCAGGGCCTCATGTTGGACCTTGTGGAATATCTACCTGGGGAGGCTGACCTGGTAGTGCAGCATACCATTGCTATTGCATAGCAGTTATAAATGCCTGTTGTTACTGGAGAATCTGCTGATGGAGAATCTGATTGAATTGTTGAATCAAGTTCTCAACATCACTAGATGTAAGTACCGGTGGAGGATTAGGAAGTGTAGTCATGGATGGATCCTCATGAGCCACATTCTAATCAATTATCTCTTGGGGTTGTGGGTTAGGTGCTTGCCCCGTAGGTTGAGGCCTCCTATTGATTGGTGGCCTACCAACAAGACGAGGACCCTGAGGTGCACCTCGAGCGACACCCTCGGATCTAGTGTGTACCATCGTTAAGTGTACCTAATACGTATGAAAATTTCGTATAAGTTAGTATTACAACTCATTACACAATTGTTCAAAGCTTAGCATGCAATCTTGTGCACTTCCATCCCAAGACAATCGAGGACAAGTGCACATGAAAATTTAAAATCCAAATTTGCATTCCATTTTATGTATCAGCTAAATCTCCCTTATAAACTCCTAATTCTTCAAAAATGACTTTCAAACCCACCAATGCAAGCCATGTAGGACCCACGGGTGGCATCGGGCAACCACTGCCAAAATCGATGAGCTAAAGACTGGTGGGCATGGCTGGCTAAACCCCACTGATTTTATACCCGCCGGAGTTACTAGAGACCTATGTTTTAAAGGGTTTAACCCCTGTTTTTTCTGCCTATTCTCTCTCCTTTCTCCTTCACTCCAAATCAGGGGATTCTTGGGTGATTCCATACGACTCAACTTGCCGAATCGATGCAACGATCCATTCAAGTTGTATTCTCCCTCCTACAATCATTGAGGTAAGTTCATAAACCCTCTTTTTCTTTCTAAAATCTAGGTTTATCTCTTTTCGATTGGAAAATTGTCAATGTGGTTGGAACTTTGGTTTTTTCCTTCTATTTCCTCCATTAAAAACCATTTACATGCTAATGTAGAGCTTAGATTATGGTTTTCTAGTACTTTCATCTGTAGAATAGAAACACTGGAGAAAATTTTCCCTTTTTTATGCCCTAACCATCGATTTTGGGGCTCTAATGTTCATTTAATTCCTCTATGTCAATCTAGCATTCCAATTATGAATTTCTTTGTTTCCATTGCAATATTGGGATTCTATTGTGTTCTCTATTCGTGCCATTGCAAACTTTGCCCCAATTTGGACGGCATAGTTGTTCTCAACCCTTATATAAGCTTGCCCAAAAAGAGAGGGCAACAACATTAGGAAATTTTATACCTAGCCATTCTTGAATTCATTGTTTACATTTGAATCATAGTTCCTCAAGCATATTAGAATCATCAATAATTGTTTCCATTGAAATGTATACCTTTCACTTGGCTAGGTTCCCAAATTTGAAATTTCCTACATGCTTGGTATACTTGCTTGAAATCCTTTCATTTCTTATTTTGAACCCAATAGTGATATGATATCTCTTATTTAATTTAGTCTTGTATCTCGTGTTCACTTGGAAGGATCTACTCGTATTCTATATTCTTGGACTTGTTCATGCATTAAGGTTACATCTCATTGGGATCACTGTATATCTTAATCACCACATGCACCATCTCATTAACCACCTTGCATCACTTGTGTTTACATAGTGATTTCCATCACCTTAATCCTTCTTATTTATGCATTGAATCACTTGGCCGGTTTAGGCATCTGGGTTTGATAACTTGTAATATGTTATCTTGGATCACATTTTCTAAAACTTTCTACCATATGCTATCATAGCTCATTATATTCATTTCTTTGATTCCACTTCTACTATCTGTCTCAACTTGGTACTCCTTATACTTTGACTTCTCATTTTACATCACATGCTTATCTCTTTTCTTTGCATTTTTAGGATGCCACCACAAAAAGGCAAGGACCCTATCGATCCATCAAAGAAAAGGAAAGCTTCCAAGGTCAAGAAGAAAGAGGTGGGGTCTAGTTCTTTAGCCCCATCACCATCTAGAGAATGGGAGGATCCTGAAGACCCATCCGACTCTGATGAGATGGTCTTCTATAGTTCGAGAGTTGCATCCTCATGGGGTACTTTTTGCTCATTACCTATGATGTTGGAGAAACAGGTGGTTGTGGAGCATTTTTCCCGTATTTACCTCTTAGAGAGGTTTTCTGCTTTTGGTTGGGAGTCTATCCTCAACATTGATTGACCATGCTACAAAGGCTTAGTGAGAAAGTTCTACTGCAACCTTGAGGCTACAGAGGAGGAGGGGGAGTTTGCCATAATCAGTATGGTGAAGGGTGTGGAGATCATCCTTACTGTGGATAGACTGGCAGAGATTATGGGTATCTCCTCAGAGGGAATCCACTACTACGGTCCTCCTGGGACCAGAGGCATAGGCCCACTGATGAGCCGGGACATGCAGGAGCACATCTATAAGGTGATCAGTAGCTCACGTGCGAGACCTACATCCGAGTTAGCCTTTTCCCCTGCAAGCAAGGTATTTGCCAGATTGATGCAGTTCAACCTAGCTCCGAGGAGTGGTCATAGGAATCAGGTGGGTTTCATGCCAACCTACCTGGCTACCTGTCTGTTGTCTGCCCTTGAGGGTAATGTACCTAGGCTGTACCTTCCCTATTTCATGCTGAGGTCTATGCACCACCACGCTATGAATCCAGAGGATGCAAACCTACCCTATGGCAGAGCTCTCACTCGAGTCTTCGAGCATTTTGTGGTTGACCTTTCTGGGGAGGTGGGATTGGTCCCAAGGGACAAGTTCACTAAAAGGAACTTAAGGTAGATGAACTTGCAAGCCTTGATGGTAGAGCCCCAAGTAGCCAAGGAGAAGGGGGAGGATGAGCATGATAGGGATGACAGAGATTATTTCCCGTACCAGGAGGAGGGTTTCTAGGGGGTACCTGACCATGAGGATATCAGAGAGGAGGAGGTCTTAGAGGAGGTGCCATTGGATACTAGGGTAGCAGATCCAGCTTTCCTTGGAGTTGGGGATTCTAGATCAGCCAGAGCTAGTGACCCAGATATCCCTAGTGCTTTTGGCACATAGGCCTCAGCTTTCCCACCTACCGGAGAGGCATCTATCCTACAGGACCTACTATCAGAGTTGAGGACCTTGAGAGAAGGTTAGGCTAAGCTTAGAGTTCAGCTTAGAGAGGTCAGGGAGCAGGAGCATCTCAGGAGAGTGGATGAGAATACTAGTAGAGAGCTCCAGATGTGGAGATAGTTTGGAGAGATGGAGTCCAGGTTTCAGTAACTCACTTAGGATATGTGCCACTCTTCTAGGGTGATCTCTATGGATTTCTGACACATACAGAGGGGAGTGGTGCTCCTCCATGATCGATTCACTCATTGGGACACGCATCTTGGCATCGACTCTAGGGTTCACTTAAGAGAGCCCTTTGATGTCTCTAGCGACCTCTGACTAGTAATCTCGGCTGATGGCTTATTACCCTCCTCTGACATTTTATTTGTCATTCTTATTTGAATTTTTAGCTTTATCTGACAATCTTAACTATTTTGGGTTTTATAGTTAACTTTTATGCTTTACTTATCTGATCGGACTAGTATAGCTTTAAGCAATGATAACATCTGTCATTCATTTTATAATTTATTTCATTTGTGTATTTAAAGTTTGAATTTTGATTTTGATAGAAATTATAAATTTTTGAATGGTTTGCTTATATTAAACTGTGTGGTTTGATAGTGGTCGTGTCGGCCACCATATGTTATTATCATATTATTTTTGTTGTCTATCAGGTTTCATGTTGAATTTTTTTTGGTTTTCTCATTTTAAGCCATTATGCTGTCGAAATTTTGTTAAAATTTTCGCTAAAAAGTGAATTCAATTATGACAATTTCAAAACTAATTAACCAGGATTCATTCTATCAATGCATGCATACCATGAAATGCAAGAGTTACAAATTTTACATTTAATTAAGGATTTTTAATTTTTCATAAGGTTTTTATCTTCGCCCACCCCAGACCTATTATAGTTTCTATATGGTCTAAGCAATATGCTATAGGCGGTAGAGCATCGTGCTCTAATACCACCGTTGTCACACCCCACTCAAATAGAACTGAGCCGATGACCGAGTTAACTCTGGTTAACTCACAAATCTACCAGGATCAACAATGCAGTAATTGCAATACAACATACATCTACTAAACTAAGACCTATATTTTCAATGGAATACCTGTTCATAATAATACCTATAATTGTTATCCAAATACTTAATACCCAAATTTAGTCATAAAAGTTATATACATTTGGGCCCAAAGGCATGATATATACAAAACAATATAACAATTTAAGCATCAAATAATCAAAAGGGACTATATCAAAAAGAATAAAAAAGAATCACTCAGGAGTCACTGCGGCCATGTAGCACAATCCTCACATGTGCAATTGATATAATACCCGAACTCATCAGGGACCCACCAGTCCTTAGAGAGAAACTCCACAGTGGGGCCCGCCTCTTGATCTCTAGGCAGATAACTTACAAAATCACCTAAAAAGAGTTATACATGTGAGATGAACTCAAGAGCCCAGTAAGTGGAAAGGAAGACCACACAAAGAAAACCACACAAACAGTCACAACACATATGTGTCTATATGTATGCAATTCATTTTAATCCTATTAACCTAACAACATTACTAGGTCATAGGCTATATACTACTCATAACCACAGTACGCGTATGCCCCGGGTATGAGCTGTGAACCCCATCCCGTGATACGCCCATAGGGTTATCGGAGAAGGCCCACCGTTGGTACTAGAATTTAAAATGGAAGCCAACTTTCGACAAATTTAAATGACAGAAAGTAAATAGGTGACTATATCCAAAATAAAAGTAGTATGATTGGCCCTCTGAATATACCACCGGAGTTACCAACTGTCTTAGCGATCAGCCATACATACTTCTAATTGCTGCAAGAGTTCGACAACCACAACCCGATGCTTTCCTCCAATAGTAACCCAACACGTAAACCCTAGTTGGGAGGGGTCATAGCATAAAGGGGTATATAAATCCTAGCTGCATGCTTTTACATGAGCATAGTATGATTACACGATGGCATCGTGTCCCATTACACGAGCCACCATGCACTCGTTTCTAAGCCTACTACGACATCTAAAATCTAGCATGCATATCATATCCAAATGAGATTCCTCCATCACATACATCAAGACATAATAAATATTCAATCAAAACACAAAGCATAGCATATTATATAAATGGACATTCAATTGCATGATGTGGCATATGTGATGTCTAGTCTACACACAAGTGGCATGATAATATGGCTAGACTAACATATGTTAAATGATGCATAACATTCTGAAATTAAATCAGAGTCCACTCCCCATTTACTTGTATATGTACACGATGCTTGTACCCGGCACGTAAGAGATCCGATGTGTGGGTATACATATAATAAGTGTAACCTATCATAAACATAGTGGTTTATCATTTCACTATTTTGGGGTCAAAATTATACTGTTTGAACACTAAAATTGGGTTTAGAATTATAAATGGGGGTTACCCATCCAATTTGGACCCACTCTGGGCATTCTGGAAAGATAGGGGGCCATGAGTCAAAGACAGAAGGGCTTCGTAGACCACCAATTTCATGTCCGCTGGTTACACTAGAAACTCAAAGACAGGTGAGCCTGGAACACCACCCAGTCTTGAAACGAAATTCTCCCATCTTCTTCCCCATCTTCTCTTCAGCTTGGGGAACTTGTTTGGGGTCGATCTGGTGACTTAAATCACTCATCTAAGGTCTAATAATGTATCCTCAATCTAGATCTAAGATCAAATCAAAAGAAAGAAGGAGATTCTCACCTCTTTCTTAAGAACACCAATGAAACCCCAAATTTCATTTCTTTTGCTCAAGAATTTTCAAATATTCTAGATTTTCACCAGCACTCCTTCCAAATCCTTCAAAATCATTGTACACACCATCCATTAGTCCTTAGATTTGATTATCCATGTAATATTAGCAAGGTCCAAGTGTCAAAAATAAAAAAGAGGGGGTTTCCCCAAGAATCCTTAGAATGTGTACAATACCTACCTCAAATCGAAGATCCCGATGAGTTGATCATAAATCTGGGCTCAAAATCCCATGACCTAGCTTTGGTGAAGCTCTACGGTCGATTTTCATTATTCTTTCTTCTTCCTCCTCTTCCTTTCTTCTTTCTTTCTCTCTCTTCTTTACTCTCCCACTGACCAATTACCATTAATGAGGGAAAAGACAATAAATGTCTCCCTTTTTATACCTGGGCCCCCAAAAATATCTTTTAGTTATAGGTGGGTACATCTCAGGTGGGCATTCTCAGGTGGGCATTCTCAGGTGGGTTTATCTCAGGTGGGTATTCTCAAGTGGGTATTCTCATTTGGGTATACCCCAGGTGAATATATCTCAGGTGGGTATATCTCCGATGAGTATATCTCAGGTGGGTATATCTCGGGTGAGTATATCTTAGGTGGGTATATCTCGGGTAAGTATATCTTAGGTGAGTATATCTCAGGTGGATATATCTCGGGTGAGTATATATCAGGTGGGTATATCTCGGGTAAGTATATCTCAGGTGGGTATATCTCGGGTGAGTATATCTCAGGTGGGTATATCTCGGGTGAGTATATCTTAGGTGGGTATATCTCAGGTGAGTATATCTCAGGTGGATATACCATTCTAGTCAGCCCATTGCTAGTGTTCCACTTGGACTTCAATAGGGACAAACTCATACTTATAATTAAATTGCATAAGCACCCAAAATTACTAGCATGTACCCTTACTTCTTGTACATGGCCTCGTGGTGCATGCAAGTGCAAGGCTTAGGTGCACATATTAAACTTAGTACCCGCTTGATTTTGTTGGGCCAACCCGAGTTCAAGGTCACTCTTGCTACCATATGAAATATGGTACTTGCATTAGTTCGCTTTGGTTTAACCCCTATATGATCAACCAAGTCAATACGGGTAATTAGACCGGATTTAGAAAGTAGGGTATCACAATAGAGGTAATAGAGGTGGTGGACGTGTAAGTTTCAAGTGGTGGTTGAAATAACCTATAAGGGATGAATAGGTTATGCTAGTGAAATTTAAGTCTTTTCGAAACTATGGATCCCAAGTGTGATTGTAAATAAAAATGCGAAATAAATAAAAAGATTACAATCACACAACAACAAGATCTATAGTAGTTCGACTCAACCTGAGTCTAGTAAACTCCCTACAAGATCTACTTGCAAGGTATTCCATTAGCTCTTCCCTTTCAGTACAGTAGGCAGGGAGGAAAACATTTACACAATCTTTTAAGGATAAGAGTATCCATACAATCTCTTTCAATGATGAGAGTGTCCTTATAATCTCTTAAAGATGAGAGGGTCCTTACAATCCCCTTTTCAGGTAGAGAGACACCTTACAATCTCCTTTAAGATAGAGAGACACCTTACACTCTCTTAAGGATACGAGAAACCTTACAATCTCTTACAAGGATGAGAGGGTTCTTACACAAGCTTAAGTAAAGTCTAGACTTGATGTAAAATATAAAATGGAGAAGTGGAATAAAAGAGAATTACCTCTTGTCTAGTGCATGAATGAAATATGCAATGACGATAGAATGCACCTTTGATGTCTTCTTAATGCTTACAATGCAAATGACAAGATATAGATGAAGACTTGTAGATAATCTTGAGTTCCTCTTGAATAAAAAATTAAGAATTTAAACTCAAGAGATGGTATAGAATAATCTCACTTATAATGCTCAAATAATGCTCCTCCAAAGTTAGGATTAATTGTTTATTAATGAGTAGCATTAGAGGTATTTATAGGTGAGATTAGATGGTCATTTTAGGCAACAAATTATACTCAAACGGTCATATTTTGGGTCCAGGGGTTGACCTCCATCGGTAGTGGGTCAACCCACAAGAGCCATTAGAGTAAAAAACTAGCTATTGGAGTTCATCCAGGTAGGCAGGGATTGACCTCCTAAGGCCTCGAACAATGCAAGTCGACCTCCACTTTCAACAAGTCGGCCTCCTGCAATTCTATATATATTTTGACAGACTACTGTCAAACTAACTAGTAGTTAGTGTTTCAGTCGTAACTTTTTGGTCCAACCTCGGATTGACCCGATTCTAGTTGTGTTGAAATTATGACTCCATTTTCTATAATTTTCATGGAGGGTCTATCTCTTGATACCAATTTTAAGGTTACCCAAAATACCCTTAAGTTAGGTCAAAGAGGTTTTCTTAGGGACTTTCATACTTGGTCAAAGTATGTCCTAAGGTCATTTCAGTATGGTGCAATGTAAATGCATGAGGTGCATTCATGTATATGTATGGAAGTTTACAGATTATATAGAAACAATCATTCTACCCTAGGGGTCTTCTTCTTCACTTGAAACTTCCAGTTTTTGAAACTTCATCTTCTTTTTTTCTTGTTTGCAATTCCATGTCTTTGATTCATGTCTTGACTTCTCAAAGTTTGATATTGTCTGATACTTTCTTCAAGCATTGATACCGACTTGTTGATACTCTTCATTTGATGATTTCAATCTTTATTTTTTCTTTCATTCATTAAATTCGATCTTTGATATGAAGTCTCTACAAAATAATACTTAAAGGAAAATTGTGAAATACCTTCATATGTTTGTTATCATCAAAGCCAACTATAGGAGTGTGGGCATATCCCTAATAGTGGGGGCAAGGTGTTTTGTGGGTGGTGGGCTACAATTTAGCTGTAGAACAAGAGAGAGAGAGAGAGAGAGAGAGTGAGAGAGAGAGAACATGTGATTGGAGCAAGGTGGGTGAGAGAGAGGTCAAGAGGGGGAGACAAAGGTAGGGGAAGTGCTAGGGCATTGGGGGGTAGAGGTGAGTTTTAGGGGTAGGCATGAGTGTGGGAGGTGGTGTGGGGGGAGGGAGGAATGGGACTAAGAGCTTTAGTGGGGAGGAGTGTGGTGATGAGGGTAAGATAGTGGGAAAGTCGAGGCTGGCTGATGATGGTTGTGTAGGGAGATGGTGGCAATGTAGGCGAAAGGCGAGGGGATGAGTACCACGTTTATTAATGTATTAAGAGACAAATCATATTACATTCTGCCTAACAAGTTCCCCGCACACCTGGGGAGAAAAGGACTTCACAATGGTCCAAATGCCATAATACATACATACATATATATATATATATATATATATTCTCCTTCAACACTCCATCTTTGGCTTTTTCATCCGCTAGCGTATTAATGGCCCTAGGGCTCTACCTAAACAAATTGTTCAGATTGACAGGCTTAGGCTGCTTCAAGTTAAGCCCAAGTTGCACCACAAAGCCACTTTTTAGTGAATTCTATCTCATGCACAAATGAAACCATCCTTCTATGGTATCATTTAGATATTATCTTCTACCAAAGAAGCAAATTATAACTTATCCCATTGATCTCTTCTTCTTCTTCTTCCTTTTTTTTTTTTTTTTTTTTTTTTTTGAGGAGGTGGGGGCACATGGCCATATTGGGCTAGAGAAAAGGACCCACCATGGGTCAGAATAGGACCCACTTGGGTTCAACAAAGGAACCAACTAACTGGAACACAGTTATTACATACTACTATAGTACTACTATTTTTAATTTAGTATAAGAGCTTCCCAGTGATCACCTATTCTAGCACAATAAGCAAAGCTTGATTGGCTTGGCTGGCCATGAATATTGAAATTATGGGATTTTGTGCATAAGATTTTCAAAAGAATTCCTTATTTTAATTTAGGGGCAATAACTATCACTCCCTTATACTCAAGCCTATATCTATTAAGAGTCCCCTACTCTTACCTTCTTTTTTGATACTCTCCTATATTGAAACCTTTACCTCTAGTTCTCCCTTGATATTTCTAAACACTCAAAATACCCATCATTTTCACCCGTTTACCAGTTACAACCCCATCTTCTTCTTCTTCTTCGTCTCTGGCAACCCGTCCCTGAAATCGACTAAGGCAATCATCAAGGAAAGCACCCATAGTCTAGCAACCCATTCAATAAATACTAATCAATTTTCCTCCACACCCACCTAAAATCTCCACCGTATCCCTTCTTCTGCTAATGTTTGGAAGGTGTTTTGTGCTTACCTCGTGGGTTGCTCTGAGACTTTATGGGGATTTTTTGAGTAAAATATTAAGACGGAGGAGTTGAAATAAACGAAAAGATGAGATAATAGGAAGAGGATGAAACTAACTGAAACATGACAAGAGTCAATTGTTGTTCTTGCTTTACTTGCGGAAAAGCCTAGCTAGCCTGGTTTCCCCAAAAGGGCTCTAAATTGACCACAAAGGCTCCATTATAGCATAAACATCACTGCTTTACACCTCTTTGTAAAATATCTTGTCTTAGTTGTAGAATTTAGATCCATTATCCCACGTGAAATCTACAAAGCCCTCTCGATCTTGCTCTATGTGTTTTGTTGCTCCTGTATTCACAATCCAATTAGACTGTGTATGGCCAACCAAAACATGGGTACAAACAAATGTACAAAGAGAGTGAAATATAAATGGTACCTTCTTTGACTCAATGCAATCACGAGCGAAATACTACTTCTGTTAGCAGCTGTAGCATTTGACATAGGATAAATCCTTCTTCCCGCCACACTTGCCTCTTTTGCACTTTGTGGGGTTACCCTCTTTCGGCGCCTGGTTCTCAGTACTACCCTGATTTCCTAGGTTGCTCTGTATTTTAAGATTAAACTTGCATTTGCCTCCCTGAGCGACTAGGATAGGTACATGGTTTGCCTCTAGGCAATCCACCTCAAGTTCCATATGTTTTATAACATCAACAAAATTTTTATGCCATCATTGTGTGTGAGAACGAGTTTTATGGGCCTTCAAGAATCAGGTAGTGTCCTAATAACAATTTAAACTTTTTGCTCGTCAATAAGGGTGGTCTCAGCATCTTTTAGCTTTCGAATCATGTCATTGATCACCCTATGGTGTTCTGGCATTGTGTGCTTAGGGTCCATCTTATACATCTCAAACTTCAAGGTCATATCACTTAATGTTGTAGTAGATGTACCTCTAAAGTCAACTTTGAGCTAGTCCCACATGAACATAGCCATGGTACATTTCTCATAATCATCAATCAATTGATTGTGCATAGTGCTTAACATAATAAAGCACACACTATGATCATTTTTCGCCCACGAATTGTGGGCATCCATATCACGACGATGTTGAGCGGCAATACCCTCTACAGGTTAATTCATATCAGTGGTCAAGTACTCAAGGTAATTTTTCTCATCAAACAGATATTGCATCTTTCTATACCACATGTCATAGTTGGGTCTAGTCAGTTTGTCACCCTTGGCGAGATCTACAACAACATGACTAGTGGGCATATCACTATACATAACGATGTACAAGGTAAACAAGAGGCATACATCAATAATTTGTTCCAGAAACCCTTATTAAAATTAGTAGTTCCTTACTACACATGGTGAGACAAAACATTTCGTTAGGCTCATAAACAAATCTCACATGTCTGGGTTAGGAACATATAAGTTTAATTGATTTCGAACAAATATAAGAAGAGTTAGGCATCTAAATACAAAAATTGTGCCATACAAAAGCAATTGAAGTCAACATAGACAAGCCAAGCAATTCAAGTCAACATAGATAAGCAGTGCAATCCAACAGAACAATTCAAAGCATTGATCCATAATACATGGTGATGACGAACTCTACTAAACATGGCAAACCCTATATGGCATTCTACTAAGCATGAATAACAAGCCCCACGTATATCTTTTTATACAAAAAGTTACATGTTCAAGAGGTAAAACACTTACCGTCGACCATGCTCATCATTCTCGTACTCATAATCACTCCAATGGTGGTCGAAAAACAAGTATTATCCATACACGAAGGAGATGAAGCTCAAGGCTTGAGTGATGCTTCCCATACAACGTGTTGAGCCTCAGGAATGGAGATGTCGTCTCCATGTGGCCTAAGCCTCCTGATCATAAGAGGTATCTTCTCAATTAATGACTGCTTTCCCTTATCGTTGGGTGGCATGGCTCACACATTCAAAAAAACCTAGGGTTTCTAGGTTGCACAAAGAGAAAATTGAGAAAAAGAAGAAAAGGTGAATTGAATGGTTTGGTAAAGAACCCTAAACCCCTTCTTATACACCTAAGCGTGCCCCAAATACCTTCAATCACACCCTAGCAAACTCCCTAATCAATGGAGAATCGTGCAAGAACACCAAGGAGGAAGGAAAATCTTCCTAATACAACTTCAAATCCAAGTGATCTTGAAAATTCTCAAGCAAGGAGTCAAGCACTCACTCTCCATAGCTTACAGGACCTAAGGCAATGAGGAAAAATGAGCTTAAAGCCCCTTTGGAACTACTTAAACAAGCATAAAAGCTCAAATGTCCATCATAGATTCAATGCTATTTGTGCCCTGTCCGATGGCCTATGCCATTTGTCTGACATCGGCCAAGTATAGTACATTTTAAAATAAAAAAGAAAAAGAAAGATAAGAAAGTGAAAATAAAAAATAGAAAATGGGTGGACATTTTTCCACACCCTAGTGGGCCCCATGACATAACCATATGGACATTTCACTCCCCAAGTGGTAGGAGTGTACTCCTGTACTCCGGTACTCCCCACTAAACAATAATCTCTGGCAACATATATGCACTCCCTAGTGAATCACAATTCAAGCAAGTACTGAAAGGACTAAAAAATGGAATATAAATCCATCACCCCAGTGAAGCCATCACAGCCCCTAGAAAAGCAAGCACCAAGCAATAATCCAATCTAATTCCCAGTAAAGCAGCCCATGCAATGGCACATACCTGATCAAAGTAGCTCATACAACGATGACATTTACAATTCAAGCAGCCCGAGTAATAGTGACATATATAACCCAGGCAGCTCAAGCAATGGTAGTGTAAGCATTCAAACCCACATTTTAAGCATTCAATTGAAGGGCAGGTACGCTTCCTCTACAATTTTACTCGGGTTCCATAGCCAATATGGTTGCCTACTGAAATTTTCCAAACTTTAACAACTACAAAACCTGGGGTGCCATAGCCGATATGGTTGTTGACGAAATTTTTTATTACTTTTAATTTTTCAAAATCCTCGAGTTTCGAAGCCAGTAAGACTACCACTAGTTTTTTTTTTTTTTTAATATCCCTATGATCTCTTATTTTCCAATATCAACCCTTACATGCTTTACACCTCACTTGGTTTTAATTTCAACAATGTTTTATCAATATGATGTCGTTTTCGATATTCTATCACGTTTTTACATCAGTACCCTTGAGCACGGTACCGAAATATTTTGCTCACCCAACGAAATGTCCTATCTAAGAATCACTTATTTTACTTTCAAAGGTTTCACAACCTTAGTCAAAGAGGAGCTTTATGTAGACACGACATTTTGTTAACCTTGGAAGGGCTATACAATGATGAGATGGGAACCCCCATCCATGGGTTGCTCAGATGGTTAGAGCGAATTGGGGATTGTGTGGATAAGTGCACGGTCCCATGTTCGATTCCCCATCTGTGCATCTACGATTTAAGTAGAGACTGTGGCAGTGGGTTGCTACGCTTGTCTCCCCGAGGATTAGTCTAGGTGTGCTTAAGCTAGCCCGGACACCTTGGTTCACAAAAAAAAAAAAAAAAAAAAAAAAAAAAAAGGTGGGAACCCCCTGAGACACAAATTGTTCATATATTTACGGTCGATGCTATATCCTCATACTGGGCAATATTATTTTGCTTTTGTTCTAGCATAGGATGGTTAAAAATGAATAAATGTTATCAAAGCAAATGGTTAATGGCTTTGACAGATAGAATTGACCAAGACTACCCAACATACCATAAACTGGTCCTAAATTGAGTGGTAAACCCAATTGGATCAAATCCCTTGAGTCGAATTGATCCAGAGTTGTATTGACTCAGAGCTGACGCTAGATGCATTCTGGCTGAAACTATTTGCACATTGGCCAGCATTGGATAATTATCATCTATGTCGCCCAGAGTGCAAATTGTGTTGGGTCCTACAGATTTTTAGGGATTTTTTCATTCTTTGGCCAAGTCAAGACCAAATCTCGTACCTTGATACCCAAGGGACATACTTAGACCCAATCTAAGACCCTAGGACACCTAGAAGACTCTAGGAAACACAAGTGACAAATGTGTTAATTGTTCACACCCCTTCTGAGAATATATAAATCTCTTAAATGAGAGGGTATGTCCCCCTCTATTTTTTTTGGGATGCATTTGAACTTGAACGTTGGTTAAGCTATAATGCATAAATTTCTTTTCAAAAAAAAAACTCAAAGGATTTAATCCGTATTACAAGTAAAGATAGGACACATTTTTAATGTTCAAAAATATTAATATGACTTGTTTTGACATGTGTATTGTTTTCCACTACAATGTTATATACATTGACTTCTTTTCGTGAGCAAATGCGTCTTCCACACACAAAAGAGTAGTATGTTATTTCCGAACATCAAAGCACTATAAAAGCAGGACTACTCTGTTAGATTTTCCCAACTTATTCCGACCTTTATCCTCCAACGCATAGTCTAATCTCAGGTTGGTTTGTTTGCTTCTTGCTTTGTTTGTTATTCAAAGTTTATAAAATTGCCCTATAAACCTACTTAATACAGGTATCATTGAGATTGATTTCAATCTTTGCTTAATTCAGGGATGATGGGGAGGTCACCTTGTTGCGACGTCTCTGGTTTGAAGAAGGGTCCATGGACGCCCGAGGAAGATGAGAAGCTCATGGATTATATTCAGAAACATGGCCATGGAAGCTGGAGAGCACTCCCTAAGCTTGCAGGATTGAATAGATGTGGAAAGAGTTGCAGGTTAAGATGGACTAATTATCTCAGGCCAGATATCAAGAGGGGAAAATTCTCTGAGGATGAGGAGAGAACTATAATCCAACTTCACTCCGTTCTTGGAAACAAGTAAGTCTATGCTGATAGTACTTATAAATGGACATTGAGACAGAATTTGGAGAGTGAGTGATTGAGTTTCGTTCTTGTCTATTATTGCAGGTGGTCAGCAATCTCTACCCATCTCCCAGGAAGAACTGATAATGAGATCAAGAACTTCTGGAATACCCATCTAAGGAAAAAACTCCTCCAAATGGGTATTGATCCCATAACCCATAGACCTAGAACTGATCTAACTTTCCTCTCAGACCTCCCTCATTTGCTAGCCGCTGCAAATCTCCTCAATCAAATGAATCCTTTGGATAGTTCTCTCGGGCTACAGGTAGATGCTGCAGATCAGTTAGCCAAAATCAAAGTGTTGAATCTACTTCAACTTATTAGTAGTAGTAGTAGTGAAACTCCAAATATGGAAGCAGTTAATCTCTTGGGTTTGAATCGCCTCCGGGACTACGCCCTCAATGAATTTGTCCAATCGAACACCCAATTCCAAAGACTTCTTAACAACCCTCATGGCCTTGCCGCTAACCCTACTCAAATGCAATCTAGTTTTCTAGATTTTGGAATCCCACAATCAACCAGCTTTAACAGTTCATATGCCACTCCTACTACTGCAAATCCTTGTCCTGCATCAGTTTCAGCCTCTCCAGAGTCTACCATTGTCAACCAAATGGACAGCAAGATCATTCATCCCAATGAAATCTCAGCTCCCTCATCCTCCTCAACCACCTTTGATGCTTTGGGAGATTTCAATCTAGACGATGAAACCAGTGACTTTTACTGGAGAGAATTAATCAAGTGAGTATTATATTCATTTTTACTGACTTTTTAGTTCTATTGTTAAGTAGTTCTACCGGTTGAAAGATTCCTTGATTGGCCTCAATTTTTCCCTTCTGTTTTTTATTGGGTGGTTGCAGATAAATTAACATTTGACCATTGTTTTTGCAGCCAATCATCTAGCCTATCTTGGCCAATCACATCGTAGCGCAAGGTTTTCAGATTATATATGTCAAGGAAGATTTCTGAACAGTTGCTCGTCACCTTCCAAATGTTTGATTCATAGTTTTCTTTACGAAAGGAGATTTATGTTATGTTTATTAGAAACAATTCATAGGCTTTTGTTGTACACAAAAGAAGAAGAAAAAAAAAAAGATAGTATCAGTTGTATTATTTATTTGGTTTTTTTTTTCCCCCCCATTGATTGCTTCATTTGTATTATTCTTCCCATTTAATTTAATTTACTTCAACGTGTTGATCTATGATCCTTTTGTTTTTCTCTACTTTATCCTGGAATTAGTTAATGAAGGAATGACTTTGATGAATGATAATATCAAGATTGTTGACACTTTGGACCCATGGAATGTGAGCCACATGTGCCAAAAGGTGCAAAATAATTCATAACAATTTCATGGAAGCCTACAGCTAGAAAAGAGCAAGTTAGCTGAAAGCATGACAAACTGTATTTTGGGTTTTAAAAAGAGTTAGTTTGTAGAGTTGTTGGACACGGCATAGAAGCCTGAAAATGACCCATTCTTCAATTGGAAGGGATAGATTCATAGTGAATGAATGACATGGGCATTTGACCCTTGAGAAGACAGAAGGCACGTCAAAGTGGAGATCAGTCACAAAATGAGGAAACTTTTCCATATGTTTAGGGATGTTCATCTCTTATTCTCTGTGCAAAGGGGTCTTAAAGTATAAGCTCAAAAAAAAAAAAAAAAAAAAAATCAACATTAATAAGCATCCTTATTATAAATAAGCTTTTGTAAAGAGGAAGTCCTTTTGTTCTTTTTGATGCAGAAAAAGTCAGATTATTTGTTAATTATTAGGTAAAGAGTATTCCTTTGGAGATAAGCTATTGACTGTTGCAATTTGCAACAGCCTTTACCAACCAAAGAGCACAAGCTAGGCCTGCACCTGTCTCTCTCTCTCTCAACATATATACACACACACACACATCGAAAATGGAAGTTACGAAGATGGTGTTGATCACATAGTTCATGTTATTGAAAGGTCTGCGAGTATTAAGGACGAAGGACAATGATAATCCAATTTTAACTGGATAAGTTTTCTTTCAAGTGGAGATTACTATATTTAATAGTGATGGACGTGAGGTGTAATGAAAGCTCTTATTCAACGCGAGGAGTACAGTATTAGTAGTCTCATCTTACAAGCCAACCTTGTCCTAGAAGGGACTCCATGATATTTAGTAGGTATATCCTATCACCCAGAAAAAACAACTAACCTACCTACCTTTTGCCGAATATGTTGAGATTCCAAACTAAAGCTTTCATCTCATGGCATTTATAATTTTATATGTTATTTATAATCAGGGAGAAGTAACCATCCAAACCATGTCATATTCAATTCCTTCTAAATAACCCCCTCATGCACATTTTCAAACAGTGAGGAGACTAACTAGTGATACTTAACACACCAATTGTGTGGATTATGCTTAATCAATTGAAGTAGACAAACTAGTTACTGTTTCTGCTTTACCTGTAAGACGTATCAGTAAAGAAAACATTCAATTTTGTTGCAGCCATAGAGAGCTAGTTTTGGATGAAGACTCATGTTTCTAGAAGTAGTTTATTGGAACAATATCTCCACACTCCACCATGATTTGGGGTCACTTTATCTTCTTCACCGGATCAGTGTCTAAACATGAAAAGATCCTACAAGGAAAATGAAAGCCTAACCTGCTCGGTTAGAGCATTCCCTCAAACAACTTGTTGCTTGCAAGGGGAATTTAAAGGGACACATCAGAAATATGGAGCAGTGCTACCTTAGGGATGTAAACAGATCCTTCTCTAAAGGATCATTTGTAAACAGATCCAATACTATTGGATATGAGACTATCCATATTTGCATCCAACTAGTTTTCGAATATGAATTCCCCTAAATGGATACGAATATAAATCAAATATGAATTTTCAACTATTCATTTACATGCTTAGTTATCTATGGTGAGTGAAGGAGAATTGAATGGGACGAAAAGTTGAGTAGGGTCGATGTTGAAGAACTGAAGCCACTACCGACTGTTGGATTTATGGGCTAAATTAATTATTCGGGTTGATTAAATGGGTGAGAGTCAAATTGCATGAACCGGTTCGGTCCACTCTCAAGCTTAGGGATATGCTGGCTCAACCCATTGTGGTTTAGGGTTTTGAGTGCAGGACAGTATTATAAATACTAGGTTTTGGGTCCCTACAACCATTATTCACTCTTCCCTACTTTACCACTAAAGTGAGAGAACCAAGGAGGTTTAAGGGGTTGTAGAAGATCCATAGCCAAGCCAATAGAGCGAAAGTGGGAGTGACCAACATCAATCATCTTCAGCATACTAGGTGAAAGGTACAAATCGATCCTCCATAATTTTATTAGATTCGTGTTCTTGTTTTTCCTGTGTGGTTTCCTCAATAGGGTTTCAAAATCAAACCCATAAGGAGTTCTAATAAGTGGTATCAGAGCAGACCACATGGGACAAGAATCGATTGAATTTTTCTTGTACATGAGGATTTTGATTATTACTTAAAACCTGATTTGATTAAAAATCATGAAAATCATAAAAATCGTAATTTTACCATCACTTAAAGATCCTGAATGGAAAAACTTTCTTCACAAAAGTTATAGATCACGAGAAGACGGTCGCGGTGGTATGCCGCAAGTCACCGAAAACCTCCGAACGCGTCGGCACACATTACCGGAAACCGACTACCGGAGGAGAGAGAAAAAATAAAAAATAAAAAATGGTGGCGAGTCATTGCCGGTTCAACTCGGAAACCCTACCGATTTGACCCGGGACACAGTGGGTCAACTCATGTGCACTATTTGACTCGGTCAAAGGTTGACCGGGTCGTTGACCAATTAACCTGAATTTAACCCGGAACTCATATGCCCGAACCAGTTGGTTTGGATTGATTAAAAAAAAAACACTTAAAGGCTTGTTTGGTTTTTGTTCATTTTGGGTTTTTATTTAAACTACTTTAAATTTCATTTAAATGTTCGTTTTAAGGCCAAATTGAATCTGATTTTTGCGTTAGATTCCTTGTTTCGGGCCACATTTAATGATCTAATTTTTAATATGACATATTTATTTGAAATTTTATGTTGTATTTGGTTTCAATTTGTTCCTTTTGGGTTTTTTTTATTTAAACTATTTTAAATTTCATTTAAAGGTTCGTTTTAAGGCCAAATTGAAATCTATTTTTTGCATTGGATTCCTTGTTTCGGGCCACATTTAATGATCTAATTTTTAATATGACATGTTTATTTGAAATTTTATGTTGTATTTAGTTTCAATCATTGAAACAAAATGGCATAAATCAATGCTTTGAAAAATATATATGTTATTGGTTACCATGAAATTGAGAATTTTTTTTTTTTTAAATTGAGATATGTTAATATGGAAAAGGGTATAAGCTTCCGCTCATTCTTAGTTGCAAAGTAATTTTGCTTTAGGAAACCATGAAATGATGAGGTGGAATCCACCAAAGTGGTACATCTTATTATTTCATGATTTTCCACAGGGTAGCAATGTAGGTGACATTTGCCCAAAGGTGATGTCACCAAAGTTAAGAAAATGACAGTAACCTAGAGGTTCCTAAGCCCAAAGGTGAGGGGATTTCAAAAGTTATTGTTCTTTTCACAGTAAATATGAATTTACAAGAGGACCAGTGCATTCTTAGCCCAAAGGATAGGAATGTAGTTGCGGTTGTGACTCTTGTATGGTTATTGTTGTCCCAGTGATATATTTATATGTATGTTTTGAACATAAAGATATACATCTCCAATGGGAAAGATATGATAGAACTGAGTGAAACCCACCAAAGTGGTACATTCAGTTCGATTGTATCTTCTCCAACAGTAAAGGTGATACTTTCCCAAAGGTTATGTCATCAAGGTTTGAGGATAATCATCCACATTTCAGAAAGGGACATTGAATTTGGAGTTCTTTTGCCCAAAGGTGATTGAATTCCAAAGTTAGTGTTATTTTCACAGTTAAAAGAATAATATAAGAGCATCAGCTAATTCCTGTCCCAAAGGATAGGGATACATTTTTAGTTGTAACTCTTATTTAAAATATATTGATGGTATTACATGCTTTTATATTATGGTTTATATTTTGATATTTGGCATGTATTATGTTGTTGTTACTGCTGTAGTAAGATGGCAGTTCCCTCAAGTTATGTATCTTCCATCCCAATACTCACTGGTAACAACTATCAAAAGTGGGTGGAAGAATTAGAATTGCATTTAGGTCTTCTTGACTTAGACTTGGCACTTAGGGAGCCTAAACCTGAGCCTCTCACAGACTCGAGCAGAAGTGCTGAAAGGACCAAGTTTAAGAAATGGACTGAAGCAAACAGAAAGTGCATACTGGTTTTAAAAAAGGCAGTTCCTGAAATTATACGTGGGAACATAGAGATCAAAGACACTGCAAAAGAATTCCTAGATGCTATTAAAGGTAGATTTCAACACAACAAGAAAGCTGAGAAAACCACATTGATGACCAGGCTAATGAATACAAGGTATGATGGATGTGGGAGTGTTAGAGAATACATTTTGGGTGTAGCTACTGATGCTGGTAAACTTAAGGATCTTGGAATACAGATCGATGAAGAATATATTGTACACATTGCACTGAATACCCTCCCTAGTCAGTATAAGGTTATCCAATCTACCTACATTGCACTGAAGGACGATTGGAGCCTAAATGAGCTCATTTCCATTTGCACTCAAGAGGAAGAAAAATTGAAACAAACTAGGTTTGAGAGTGCACATGCAACTTTTCACAAGGGATCTTCTGGTGGACCAAGCAGAAGGAACAAAAATTTTTCCAACAGAGGAAGCGTCAAGCCATATGACAGGACTAATAGCTCTCAAGAACTTGACACATCTCAAAAGGCTCAGGATGAAGAGAATACCAACAACGTAGAGTGTTTCTGGTGCCATAAGAAAGGACATGTAAAGAAGGACTGTTTTATTTTCAAGAAATGGTTAGAGAAGAGGAAGAATTCTGGGGCTGATAAGCAGGATGATACCAAGAAAGGGTGAGGTAGAATGATCACCAGTAATTGAGAGCAAGTAAAATTTGGTCCCATCAAGTAGTTAGGATTTCTTTACATACAGTTATTTGAAATGCTTGATTAGTGGGAGCTTTGATTTTGTTTAGTATTTGTTTATGTTTTGAACCTTAGCCCGTATGTTTTGGGGCACAGTTTGATGAATTATGGTTAAGTTTTAGCATTTACATTATGCACAGTTATTTATTGAAATATTTGGTTTATGATTTCATTTAAGAATGTTTTTATAGGCAGTAATTGTCTTGGTTATAGGTAATATTTTGCCACAGTTCAAAAAGTAATGTTTGCCACATTTTAAGACAGTATTTGTCACAGTTCATAGGCAATATTTGCCACAGTTTATAGGCAATATTTGCCACAGTTTATAGGCGGAAGGCCACAATTAGATATTAACCACAGATCAAAGGCGATTTGCCACAGTGAAGGTTAATATCTCAGTTAAGGACCTACATAGAATGACAACAGTGTAATTTGAGGATATGTCAATATTTCTATGATGGTATCCCACATAGATTCGTGTTAAGAAACTTACTTATGTTTGTAATAACAGAAAGTTGTATGCCGTATATTGAGGTGTATCTTTTGCTGTTATTCGATGTGAGTGGTTTTTCAACTGAATCACAGTAAGAGTGGTTAATGTAATAAGATTCTATGGCCACACCAATTTAAAAGACATCCTTATAATTAATGTAGCCCAAGTGGGAAATTGTTGGATTTATGGGCTAAATTAATTATTCGGGTTGATTAAATGGGTGAGAGTCAAATTGCATGAACCGGTTCGGTCCACTCTTAAGCTTAAGGATATGCTGGCTCAACCCATTGTGGTTTAGGGTTTTGAGTGCAGGACAGTATTATAAATACTAGGTTTTGGGTCCCTACAACCATTATTCACTCTTCCCCACTTTACCACTAAAGTGAGAGAACCAAGGAGGTTTAAGGGGTTGTAGAAGATCCATAGCCAAGCCAATAGAGCGAAAGTAGGAGTGACCAACATCAATCATCTTCAGCATACTAGGTGAAAGGTACAAATCGATCCTCCATAATTTTATTAGATTCGTGTTCTTGTTTTTCCTGTGTGGTTTCCTCCATAGGGTTTCAATCTCAAACCCATAGGGAGTTCTAACAAATTTTTCTTCTTATCATTATATATCTATCACTTTGAACTCTTTTCCATTAAAGTTTATATGCTCCGAGATGCTAATTTAACTCTACACTTTTAAATTAAATTAGCGTCTTGCCCTGTAACCGTTCGTGGTGCGAGAACCTTTATCTACTCAGTCATGGCAAGCGGGTGCCAAAATAATTGCTCATTGGAGACGTCCTAACTAATCCTTGCTCGCTATTCTCTACATCCAGATCATAGTAAACTGTGTCATCTCTCAGGGAGACTTCCTACTGTAAGTCCAAAATATAGAATTCTAAGATCCATGCAAAAAGAATTAACTAATAATTTTATAGCAGTAGGCAGTAGCCGACCTGACTCATCAATCCGCCTTTATCCATAAAAAACACAGAACACTTCAACCCTTTCTCCTTTATCCATAAAAACACTGGCAGAGTTAGAGATCCAATCGGATTCAGATCGCTTGATCGGATCCAAGTCGAGACGCAGTTGAGAGCCATACCAACCCTCAACCGCCAAACCGGAAATTGCACGCTCATTAAGGCTTCTTGGTTTAGTCAATGGTCTCTCTTTCCTACCCTCGAACTCCCCGCCCTCGATTCTTCCGCCTATTGTCTGACCTTTCTCAAACCTTCTGCTACAGCTGATTTCTAATAATTTTGAGCTCCTTTTAGGTATAATTGCTCGTAATTTGAGAAGTTTCGGGTGTTGATTTCAGGTTTTTGTACTCTGGTGCTAGATTTTTTCTTTCAATTAATCTTAATTTTGGCTGTCTTGGGTTGTATTTTTGGAGGATTTCAGTTCTCAACTTGGGGAACTTGAAAATGGCGTCTTCGTTTCACTCTCCAGTTACATTACCTGCAACAAATGCTTCGGATCTTTTCCAAAGTTCGAGAAATGGTGTTAATGGTGTTCCTTTGAAAGCCCTGGGTAAGTTGCGGTTTGGGTTTGTGAAGAAGGATTTTACTGTCAATGCGAAGATTAGGAAGGTGAAGAAGCATGATCGTCCATGGCCAGATGATCCAGATCCTAATGTCAAAGGTGGGGTACTTACTCATCTTTCACATTTCAAGCCTTCCAAAGAGAGACCCAAGCCAGTTACGTTGGAGTTTGAGAAACCGCTTGTGGATCTGGAGAAGAAGATCATTGATGTATGCTCAACTCTTCGAAATTCTCATTCAAAATGGGCTTTAGTAATTGATTTTATTGGTATAACTTTTGGAATTTCAGGGTTCGAATTTTTCCTTGCTTGCAGGTGCGAAAAATGGCGAATGAAACTGGTCTGGACTTCAGTGATCAGATTCTCTCATTGGAGAATAAGTACCAAAAGGCAAGTTCTGAATAAGCATCTAAACTGTGTTAAAAGTTTTTAGATCTAATATTAAAAGCAATTCCTTTAGCCGTGTAGCTTCCAGTATTAGTATATCTGATATTTTCATTTTTTTTCAGATCTATCTGATTTTTTCATGCCTCGACTTAAATTGTGCTAATTGGGGCATAGTTACTTTTTTTATTTTTAATATTCTCTAGACATACCTTCTCATGTGAGGATGTGAGGGAGACAGCTTGCTTCCTTTCATGAAAGACGGGAGATAATATATGCTTTAGTTTTGTATGTGTTATCCTTATTGATCCATCATGCTTTGCTTGCTTCTACTACTGTATGATGGATCATAAGTTTTAAGAGTTTCTTTGTGAAGATACATTCTGGTTCTGATTGCCTTCTGTTGGCTGTTTTAATGTTGATTTCAGGCGCTGAAGGACTTATACACACATCTGACCCCGATACAACGTGTGAATATTGCTCGTCATCCGAACAGGCCAACTTTTCTTGACCATGTGTTTAACATGACTGACAAGGTTTAGTAATTTTGTGGAGATACTGACTTTCAGTGCATTATATATATATATATATATATATATATTGGTCTGCTTTTGAGGGAAATATTTGACTTACTATCTTTTTGGATCACTGTCTAGTGGGTTGAACTTCATGGAGATCGAGCAGGTTATGATGATCCTGCTGTTGTTACTGGTATTGGAACCATAGATGGTAGAAGCTATATGTTCATGGGACACCAGAAAGGAAGGAATACTAAAGAAAACATTAAGCGCAACTTTGGAATGCCTACTCCACACGGGTATTTCCTTTTGATTATCGAATTATAGCATGAAAAAAATTTAGTTGTATTATTGTTAATTACTTACAATCTTATTGTTAGGTTATTTCTGTTCATTTTGTCCTATTGTGGTTCGAATTACACATGAGATGCAATCCAGGTTTATTTAGTTAAATTCAAAAAGTTTTGGAAACCTCTGGTCGTAGAAAGCGTTAAAATGCTAAGCAGTAAGTTTAATTTTGAACAGTTACCGGAAGGCTTTACGTATGATGTATTACGCTGATCACCACGGATTCCCTATTATCACTTTCATTGACACACCGGGGGCATTTGCTGACCTTAAATCGGAGGAACTAGGCCAAGTATGTATTTGGATTTAGCTGTACCCGTAAATACACGTTTCACTGCTTACTGGATACTGAGTTTCCCTTTTTGCATGCAGGGTGAAGCTATAGCCCACAATTTGAGGACCATGTTCGGTCTGAAGGTTCCAATTGTCTCTGTTGTTATTGGAGAAGGTGGTTCTGGTGGTGCTTTGGCCATAGGCTGTGCGAATAAATTACTAATGCTTGAAAATGCAGTTTTCTATGTTGCCAGGTGATTTTGTGATCCATTGATTTTGTTGGAGCTACTCTAGGTACTGAACAATTGCTTGCTGGGTTTTTCCATGCACTATATTTTCTTGTGTGATTAATTAACCAAGTGAATGAAAACCAAGTGAATGATGCTTAATATCTTTTGTCTAACCAGTTTATTTGGAGAATTACTTAACAAGGTTTTAATTATCAACAATAAGGATCAATTACAAAGATTCTCTGGCAATGTAGGTTTTGTATTTGAATGGAAGAAGCTAGGCTTCTGATTGTTTAAGAATTCTCTGTTCCGACTAACTTGTTGATGCAGACGGATTTAAGTAACCTGCGTCTAATGGGCCCAAGAAGAGTTATAACTGATTAGTGTCTAATTGAAGAAAGTCAGAGATAAGATGCCTGTCACCATGACTAATGCTGGGGTTTTACCATCGGACCACTTGGAAGAGAGCCATTCCCATATAACTAAAATCCAAATGATTACACTCCAAGTATTCTGATCACAATGCTTTTATATAGGCATGTCATTGCCACCAGATCCTAGCTCTAGACAAAATTGACTTTTTTTTTGCGTTGTTGATAAGTGAATTTAACTTTCTGTCTCTGAAAATACTTTCTAATATGACTGTAATTACAATTTAACAGCTCCTATGAATGTTTGATCCTTTCTTAAATAAATAAGTATATCAATGTAAGAAATAGAATCCGAATAAAACACCTCATTAGTAAATTGTTCATAAATTTCCAAAGATAGACGAGTTTTGACTTTCTAAAATAGACCCAAAGAAAAGTGACTGAAATAACCCAGTATAATTTGATCCAGTGCTCCCAATCATCATGTTTGGAAAAATATATTCTATTTCTTGGAACCCCAAAAATTTACAAGTTTTGAAATATATGATATATCTAAATGGAGTTTTCCAATGACCAGTAAGGATATATAAGGTAGGTCTCTACAGATTATCCCATTACTGAACAGTGGGTATCATTTGGCATGCCTTGCTACTGATTGGTTAAAGTTGGACCCTTTGGTCCAAATAAAGTTAGTGGACAACTTATTTCCATAGATGTATCAGTTGCGGAGGCTTCACCATTTTTTCCTTCCATTTTATTACTTACTGATATACATCCAGAAACTTTAAAATATTGCTGAAAATTTTGGTGTAAACCCTGCTTGTAACATGAAAAATCAACTGAGATGCACTGCTGATTGGGAGAAGACACATTGCCGTACTGTTAGAAAGGATTTGATTGGGAGAAGTTGCACTGCTGTACTGAAAGAAAGGATTTGATGGGCCGAAGCTGCACTGCTGTACTGAAAGAAAGGATTTACACCTCCGCATTATAGATGGGATTGGCTGTGCTGATCCTGAAACCTGTTCTATCCTTCCTGATCTTCGGCCAGTAATGTGAATTATTGACAAGCAGTGGATAGATCAGATTGGCCAATCTGCCTGTATGATCTTGATACTTGAAACCTTGATTGGACGCTTACTCTGTATGTATCAAACACATAGGCACCAGTCCTCATCCCATGCCCCCCCCCCCCCCCCCCCAAGAAAAAAAAAAAAAAATCAGATCTTTGTGTGAAGGAAGACCATAAAGAGAAATCATCAAGTTATCACTGCTGGTAGCATAGACATGGGACAAAATCCAGGGCCAAAACTTGCTGGCCTTGGGCAAAAAAAATTAAATATGGAAGCTAGAGTTTGACAGTGTTTAGGCAATGGTCTGTATAAGGGAGCTTATCGTGTTCCTTTTCCCAAGTGTCTGCCTGCAGTTGCAAGCCACCACTGCCTCTATTAATTTTTTTTTTTGGAGGGGGGGCGATTCATGTTCTCATGCACTCTCTTCCTTCTGGAGAGAGCCTCAGGCTCAGTTGCGTGGCAGAGCAAGACCTCACTACAGTGACCCAAAATTATATTCTCTTTTTTACTGCATGAAATTCAAGCTGCAGAGGCCCAAAATAAGGTTTTTGTGTGGAGAAGATAGAGTTCTCAAGATTTAGATGATGGAAGCATCGACTGGGATAAAATCCTACTTGAGCATTTATACAACCCTAGGCCAAAATTTGAAAATAGTTGCTAGGATTTGACTTTAGAGATGCCACTTGTTGTAGGCCTGGCAGGGGCTTGCCACCACCGGCATCTGATGGGGAGGGAGATGAGTAAGGTAGTGTTCTCTTGTGGTGTCTCTCATCTTCTGATCCTTCTTTTTTATTTTCGCTGTCGACTATTAGTTAACCGCTAGGGATGGTAAGGTAATAATCGTAAGGGGGTTGCGTTTGGATCTCGTGCTGCAATTCTTTTGGTAGTGCTGCTGCTGTGGGGTTGCTATAGTCAGTTTGGGCTAGAAGCAGTGCCTTCTTTTGGGGTGGGCAATATGTCTTGCATGGAATTGGATACGTTGGGATTGCTGTAGTACAGAAGGGTTGGGGGGAGTGGTTAGGGCAGACATGTTCTTTCAAATCTCAGATCTGGTTCTGTTGGTGATGTGCAGAACTGTGTGCATGGCACTGGCGATACTTGAATGATTCCATCTGATGTACTAAATTCAACTGATACCCTAGGAGGGAACACTTATTTCAATGTACTGTTCCTTCAAGAAGTGCATTGGTAAAAATATCATGTATTCAAGTATCTACATGTGTATTTTTTTATTTGTTTGTTTCAAGAAATAGAGAACTACTGTGCAGTGGCAAACATTGATTTCTTATTTTAAATAGACACTAGAAAACGAAAATATCCCAAAACACTTTTGATGTTTTAAAACAGAAAGAATTGAAAGTGTATCAATACAGCCATTGAAATTACTCACGTTCTTCCTGGATCCACATTTTACTGAGGTAAGACAATTAATATTTGAGTAAAAACAGGGTGGCATCTCATTGTTGCTTGTCACAGCCAGTTTCTTTGTTAGTAGAAACTTCCATATACTTTCACTTCATAATATCCTATTAAAAAGGAAATCAGAGTAGAGTAAAATGTGTTGGCTTGAATCTATATCATATGGTTGTCCAATGGATTCCTCTGTTATTGTTTGCAATGAGATACTACTATGCTAATGCAATTTTCCAGTCTGTAAATTGTTCCTATTTATTTCATTTTCTTAATGTTGCATTTTTCTGCATCTTTATATATAAGTTTTCTGTTTTTCCACTCAATAGCCCTGAAGCTTGTGCGGCGATCTTGTGGAAGAGTGCCAAAGCTTCTCCAAAGGTGAGTGGTAGTATTCCCTTTTTTGGCATGTCTGTTTAGGTTGCTTTAAGGATAGACATGACATTTTCTATCTGCACAGGCTGCGGAGAAGCTGAGGATAACTTCTACCGAGTTGTGCAAGCTGAAAATTGCAGATGGCGTCATTCCAGTAATTATTCTCCAGTTTTTTTATTTTTTTATTGTGATGCATTTTCTTATTTATTCATTAATAGGTAGGTAAAGGATTTAATTAGTAAGCAAAAATGATTACATGGTAGTATTGATACAATGATCAGCATTTCTTCATGCAATATTACATAACTCATAGGAAAAGTCAGGAAACAAGAAAAGCTCACCCATTCCTAGATGGGATAGACGCAACAAAATCAGCAGAAAGTTAGCCTCTCCAAATATGCTGAAACTCCCCAAGTTGAAATTGGGAAGTTAAATCAATATCACTTAGAAAATGTCTTGTGTACTATGGCAGCTAGCTTTGCTGACAACAGCATCTACCACAATTTTACTATCATATCTGATTGGCAAATGAGAAGTCCCCTTCTCAATCCTTGATGTCATACCCCTTGTATGAGACAAAATATCCATAGAAACAGCCGAGACTTCTGCATCGATCTAATCCAAGATAACCATAGTCCTTGGGAGAGTCCTCCCCATAAGTAGATCTATTCTGGCTCAGAGTTCCTTCACAATGCAAGGCATAATAACCATTGGGAGCCTGTCTAGGATACACCTCTTTGAGAGGCTCATCTCCTCACAATTGATCTTCCCATAAGTGCACTCTTTCACCCTTTGCCATCTAATATCTCATCCAAATAAAATAGGCACAAGTCTACTCATGATCTTAGAGCACCTTGAGTATAACTCTATATTGGCTACCATTGTATCCCACCCATTTCCATATAGTTTATCTTTTGTCTCATATATTATCAACCACTTGGCAATTATTGAGAAGTTTATAAGAAAAGTATGATGCAGGCAGGGGCGACAATTTGATCAATTAGGCTTCATTAGACTCAATGTTATGTTGGTTTATATGGTTCATGGGCTATGTATTTTTGGGGTTACTGTTGTAAAGGGTTGTTCTATATGCCCAAGTATGAGGGATTTGAGTCTTACATGAAATAAGGGTTTAGCTTCTTGTTTCTATTTTAAGTTCTTTAGAAGGTTTAGGCTAACTTGTGTCCACATTGAGTTTCTATTTTGAGTTGTTTAAATTTTGTAAGAGAGGTTGAGAATCTGGTTGTAGAAACTCCAGAACCTCTAGAAAATTTCTATTTTCCGATTCCTTGCTCTCAAGTTCAGAAATTTAATAAAGTTTCTGTTTGTTATAAGCTGTGCTTATAAGTAGAAAGTAGGAAGTCAGTTAGCCTGTAAATTAGTGGTTGGATATGCTATGTAATTCAGTGATTTTTTAGATGAATGAATCAGAATTGGTAGACTTTCTGAGGTTGCCATTTCCATTGATGTTCTTGTGTGGAATTCCCAATACACACGATACCCTAGTTTAGGTCTTACTTCCAACCCACTTGTTTGATTAATAACTTCTCCATCTCCCTCTATTTGCCTATAACTTCTTCGATTATTGTCTGTTTGCCTTCCCCACTGTTTTTGAACATTAAATCCCTATACCAGTATATCAAACCAGGGCCTGTCCCTTCTTCTGGATGCAGCCGTAGTTGTCTCCCTATAACTAATTTGATTATTGTCTGTTTACCTTCCCCACTGTTTTTGAACATTAAACCCCTATGCCAGTAGATCAAACCAGGGCCTGTCCCTTCTTCTGGATGCAACCACGGTTGTCTCCC